>NW_026850661.1:0-116947 GCF_030913465.1 Colletotrichum navitas
TCTCTTTACTAAGGAGTAGCTTTAAAGGCTCTATAGGTAATTTAAATACCTTTATATAGCTCTTAAAGAACACTAGATATAATAATATTAATATATTAATATTAGAGAAGATCTAGAAGTTTATTATTATTATAAATTATATAACCTAATACTATAATATTTTAAGTTTATTATTAAAGATAAAAGCTACTTGAACTATAAGATAGTTATAAATATTATATAACTTAGAGATAAAAATATACTATATATTATTAATATAAAATAAGTTTTTAAGGTATAACTTTTCTTAAATTATTATCTATATAAGACACCTAAAATACTTTTCTAAAGTACTAAATAGCTATATATATAAGTCTACTAGACTATATTATATATAACCTAGGTATAGATTTTATATTAGAAGAGTTTAAGAATAATACTAAAATTATAAGTATCTTATATAAAAGAATACTAATAAAAGCCTACTAGGTAGTTAGTAAAGTAAAAAAAGTATATATACTTTTATAATATATATATAATATTCTTTATAAAGAGCTAGGCTATAATATAGATAAAAAAGTTATTTTCTAGATAGCTATAAAGGCCTTAAATAATACTATTAGCTTATAAAAAATTATATTAACTTTTTTATTTTTAAAATATATCTAAGGATTAATAAATATTTACCTTTATTATATAATATTATCTAAAGAGCTAAAGTAATTTGAAAGGCTATAAAAATACTATAAAGTATCTATATAAAAGTAAAAATTAACTATATAATTAACACTAGGAATAGTCTAAACCTCTAGGCTATACTATTACTTCTTATCTAAAGTAAAGTTCTAGTATAAAGAGAAAATAAAAGATAAATAAGCCTATATAAAATCTAAAGTATTAAAGAATATATAATTACTATTAATATAGTAAATAGTCTTATCTAGAATTATAGAATATATATTAAGCCTTATTATAAAGAACTAACCTTTAATAACCCTTTAAATAATAATATTACTTAACTAAGTTTATAAAAATAACCTAGATAAAAAAGAAAGCTAAAGAAAAGTTAATAAAGGCCTATATAAAGATCCTAATAAATATTTTTAACTTAAAAAGAGAAAGATTACTATAACCTTACTATTAAGCTTTGCTTTAATAATATTATTATAACTCTAGGAGCTCTATATAGAGAGTTAGATAAGGTTAAGATTAATTCTTTAATAAAATAAGGTATTTAAAAGATTATATAATATAACTTAAAGGACTACTAAGGTATTTATATCTATAGAATATATATAGTATAAGAGGTAAAAAACCTTAATAAGAAGCTATATAAGAAATCTAGGCTTATTATATAAGGTTTTAGTAATAAAAAGAAGAAATTACTTCTTACTTAAGTACTAATTATCTAAAGAATAAGCTAGTGCCTTATACTAGCTCTAGGTTTAACACTTATATAAGACTATAAGTACTAAGGGGAGTTAAGAGATATTACCTAAGTATACACCTAATCTAAGGACCCCTTTAGTAAAATAATCCTTATATAACTACTAAAAAAGTTAAAAGGATAATACCTAGAAGATATACTTCTTTAGGTAGTTTTACTATTATATAGTCTATTATTAAGCAGTATATTTAGAGGGTAATTTATATAGTTAAAAGTAGCTTATTTCTTCTATCTATAGTACTATAATCTATATTCCTTAAATATTACCTTACTTAGTAGATTCTACTATAAGTATTTATATTTAGGAGCAAAGGTTAAATTAATAAGTAATATTATTCTAGAAAGTAGTGTTAGTTAGTAATATCCTATGTAATATACCCCCTTAGGCGTTAGCGTAGGTTACTATACACCTAGATATAAAGAAAAAATAGTTCTTCTAGTGTAAAAGGGCTAGTTATTATATAATTATAGACTACTAGTATTAGGTGTTCTTATTAGTAAGGCTACTTATTATAAGGCTAGCCTACCTACTAGTAGATATTTACCTTAACGCTAAATTTATAGTTACTTTTTTTTTCTTTAATAACTATAATAATATTTATAAGTTATATTATTATTTTTATTATAATTAATTATTAACTTATTATCCTTTTATATTACTATATTTACTTTACTTAATTACTAATACTTTTTTCTTTTTAAATATTTTATAAAACTATTACCTTTAGTAAAGCTTATATATATACCTTTGTAGCTACTATAGGCCCTAAGGCTATAGTAGTCTTACTACTATATAACTAGTATAGTTACTATAAGTGTACTTTGTCTTCTCTTAAGAAGAAAAAGAAGACCTTTAGTAAGTCTATAAAGAAGTAAGAACCCCCTATAGATAGGTCTTATAAGTATTATCTTATTACTAGTTAATTAATTTTAGTGCTAAAGAATAAGTATAACTCTTTAAAAATAATAATAAGTAGTTTTTCTAAAGACTAGCCCTTTTAACTTTAGTTAAGAGAAGCTAAGTAACTTAGGCCTAGATTTACCTTTAACTAGTATATTACTACTTATTATTACTTAGTTATTTCTTAATTACTAACTTATTTTATAAATAATAAAGTAGTAGTAAAGTAGTTACTTTTTTACTTTTATACTAATAATAAGGAAAGCCTACTACTATCTCCTAAGGTTAAAGAGGATTTAGGCAGTAATAATAATACTTTTATAGAGGCACTAGAGTACTAGGAGAGTATAGTAAAAAGACCTACTATTATTAGCCTTTATAAGTATTACTTAAAAAGTATACTTATAGGTTAATCTAATAGTAAGTGTCTTTTAAGTCTTAGCCTTAAATATTACTAATATATTATATATTAGTATATATATATACTACTTACCTCTAAGGTTATTAACCTAGCTAATGCCCTCTTATATACTTTAAGTAGTAAAAAGGCCTTATATAAAGTAAGTTACTTCTTATTTATATAATAGTTACTTTTACTTATATATCTTTTTTTTAGGTAATTATAACTATATAGTTATATATATAGGTAGTTTTACCTTAAACCTTAAAGAAGAAGAAGGCTACTTTACCTATAACTATCTTTTTTAATAAGGATAAGGAGAAAAAGAAGGAAGAGAAGTAAGAAGAGGTAAAGGAAGAGGAGTATAGTAGAGTAGGTAGCCTTAAGGATCCCTTTATAAAGGCTATTACCTTTAAGTATTCCTCTAGCTTCTTTATTAGTCCTTATATATATTATAGTGTTACTATTAGTACTACTTATATATAGGCTAACCTTAATAGCTTTATTAGTAAGCTCTCCTTTTTATAGAGAACTTACTTTATGTTTTATTATCTCTTAGATAACTATATAGATACCTTTCTTTATTAATAATAGGCTCCTTAGCCCTTAGGCTGTTTTTATTTTTTTAGAATATTAGGCTTTTTAGCCTATAGGCTGTTTTTTAATTTTTATTTTAGCTTAGGTCTCTTAGCCTTAGGCTATTATTTAATTTTAGAGAAGTTTTTACTTTTACTTTTTTATTATTTATTAATTAGGTCTTTATTTCTTTTTATCTTACTATATACTATATATCTTATAAGTTAAGGAGTACTCTAAAGTACTTAAATTTAGCTTATAAAAGATTCTTAGTAAGTCTATTTACTAGTATTTTATTTATTAGTAAATATATAATATTAACTTTACCTTTATATAGACTTTCTATAGCTATATATTCTAGATATTAATATAGTAAAGTTATATTATAATTCTCTCTTTTTCTTTATAACTAAGTAAATTATTTACTAGTTATTATATTATACTACCTATATATTATCTTTTAATTTAAGGTAGATATTATAAAAGAGGTATTTTAAGGTAATAAGCTCTTTAGTTATATAGTTAAAAGTAAAAAGCTTAGCTTTAGTTATTAATATTATAACTATTACTTAGTAAGTTACCTTTTAATAGATTAGGCTACTAAAGAGATATATAATATACCCCTAGGATAACTAATAAGTAATTATATTATTAGTAAAAGAAGTATTACTTATATAGAGAAGTTATATACTTCCTAAGATACTAAAGTATATTAATAAGTATAAGGTATAAAAGAGGTATTAAATATACTACTTTACTACTTAAATATAGTGTACACTTAGGTTTATTAGGTACCTAGAGAGAAGTAAGTAAGTAAATACTATATTTAGCTAGATTATTATAGTAGTATATAAGATTAATTTAACTATTTTTTAAAATAGCTTTACCTTTACTAGTATTACTATCCCTTTATTTTAGAAAAAGTCTATTATTAGTAGTAGTATTACAAGAGAAATCTTATTTATATATTTAAACTTTACTACTATATTATAAATATATTAGTTATAGTAGAGATATATCTTTTAGTTAGGTCTATTATATATAATATAAATACCTAGATACTACTTTACTTTTCTAAGGTTCTTTATTTTATATATCTCTTTTAGCTTTATAATAATTACTTCTTTTACCTTTTACTCTTTTTTAGGTATATAATAAAAGTATTATTAATATAAAAGAGTATATATATAGTATACTCTTTAGAAATAAAGAGACAAAGGTCTTCCTTTAATAATAGTAGCCTTAGGCTTTTTAGTGTCTTTATAAACTCTTTAAACTAAAGAAGAGGTATATTATATAATCTATATAAAGCCTATATAATAGATACTACTTTTCCTTTTTACTAATAACCTAGTAGTAGTTTATAGTATACTAGCTTTTTAATAGGTCTTTTTTAGTATTAAGAAATTTATTAACTATATTAAGTTACTTAACTTTAAGGTTAAATTATATAATAATAGCTATTACTATATAAAAGGTTTACGCTATAAAAGTTACTATATAAGTCTAAAGAAGAAGGTCTTTTCTTTATATATCCCCTTTTATAATAACTTATACTTTACTATAGTTAAGATATCCTTCTAGATTTTACTTATATATTTATACTTACTTTAATAAAAGAAGCCTTATTCTTAGTAATAAGTCTTACTTATTAATTACTTTAAATACTTTAAAATACCTTAGTTTTATAATTTTATAATCTTTTACTTATTATAGTAGTTAAAAGAGGTCTAGAGGTATCTTAATTAGCTTCTTTAGTGTCTATAGTAGTCTTATAAGATTATTATAATAATATTACTTCTTGTTTAATATTTATAGTATATAATAGGTTATTAGCTTATATATTACTATATTTACTATAGTATATAGTGTATAGTGCCTATTACTTACTTTAGCTTTTACTTTTTATTAATTATTTAAGAAGGTTATAAAGAAGCTTTTAAGGCTTAGTCTTTTTTTTTAACTAAAGGATAAAAAGAATACCCCTTTAGAGGTTACTAGTAGGCGCTTTACTTCTAGTCTATACTTTAGTGTACTAAAGTTAACTATACCTATATACACTAGAGGATGCTTTTATTATTAACTTATTCTTGTTTCTTAGCCTTACTCCTTTTAGCTTAGACTATTAGGTTAATTATATAGCTATATATTAATTTATATATCTTCTACTATTTTAGAATACTAGTTATTATTTAGTAGTATAAAGGTTAAAAAACCTTCTTTATATAAAGTTATAATCCTTTTTATACTATAGCGCTTAGCCTTGTTATATAATCTTACTACTTAACTATTATTAAGTATTACGCCTAGTTAACTAATTTTAGAGGATAAGGCTATCTTAGTATTTAGATTACTAGGGCCTAGTGTTATCTTAGGA
This sequence comes from Colletotrichum navitas, assembly GCF_030913465.1. NCBI lineage: Eukaryota > Fungi > Ascomycota > Sordariomycetes > Glomerellales > Glomerellaceae > Colletotrichum > Colletotrichum navitas. The sequence goes on from NW_026850661.1 coordinate 5,681, forward strand.
GTCTATACCTCTTCTTTTTTTCTTATAGTAATACCTTAGTTATATTACTTAATATCTTAAGTAATTACTTTAGTATTACTTAATAAAGGATTATTATTCTATATTATAGTAACTATTATTTTAGATACTATTACTATTACTTTTATTAACCTAAGTATATTTATTATTATATTTTACTTATAGTCTTTATCTTTAATAATTTTAACTATACTTTTTACTTTTAACTCTACTATTATATTACTTTTTTTATCTTTACTTTAGAAAAACTTTATTTTATTAAAGTGTATATTATATATAATAATTACCTTATACAGTAAAAGTACCTAAATCTTATAAAGGTTATATATATTTTATGTGAGAATATTAATACTAATAATTATATAACACCTAATTAGTTAACTATAAATAGTTTATAATTTAAGGTTAAAGGGTATAGACTAGTTATTTAGCCCTTAGTTATATTAAGAGGGGATTATACTTTTAGTTAGCTAGAATAACTTAAGTTATACTTAAGTAGTATATAACTACTTTATATAATAATAGTAGAGTAGACTTATTTAGTTACCTAATAAGAAGTTAATTTACCTTTATGTTTTACTAAGTATATATATATATAAAGCCTATTTAATACTAATTAGTAGTTATATAGTAATTATAGATTAGCAAAAGTAAAGAGTTAAGCTATATTATATAAAGAGTTAGTTTATATAGTGTCTAACTATAGAAATACTAAAGAACTACTCCTTGTTATAACCCCTTGTACTAAGATAAGTTATAATTTATATAAAGATCTAGTTTATATAGTGCTTAACTACAGGAGGGCTAAAGAACTACTCTTTAGGATAACTACTTATACTATTTTCCTCTATATATAATAGAATAAAGAAGACTATAACTTTCTTATATATATATAAAAAGCAAGTAGTGTACTACTATAAGTATATTACCTTTATTAACTAGACGTTATATAATTTAAAGTAACTACTAATATATTAATATAGAACACCTAAAGCTAAAAGGAGAAACCTACCTAAGAAGAATATATCTTTATATATAAAGATATATTAGAAAGTAATAGTATTATAATTATAACCTAGAGATCTTAAACACTACCTTAATACTAGACTAAATATTAAGACCTTACTAATAATTTATCCTAAAAAAGATTATAATAAATCTAGTGTATAAGATATACTAGATTATTTATATAAACCTAGACTAATACTAACTTAAAGGTATAATTATAATTAACTTTAAGGACTAAATAGCTAACTACTAGAAGTATATATATTATATATACTTTAGGGAGTTTATTAGGTAAATTTTAAAAAGAGGTATTTTTATTAACACTAAGATAAAGCCTAAAAATAAGTAAGTAGTTAACCTTATATAATAACTCTAAAAGTAATATTAGAAGAAGTCTAGTAGTTATATAATAAATATACTAATAACTACTATTAAAGATCCCTAAGCTACTATATAATAGAACTTAGCTAAGACACTAATAGAGTTAATTAAACTCTAGAATACACTAGTAGCTTAAGGGACTAAAAAGCCTATTATATAAATAACCCTATATAAAGTATAACTTACCTAGGAGGTAGAAAGTTTCCTAAGATCTTAAAGCTAAACTATACTTATACCCTAGAAAGATATTTATAACCTTTTACTAAAGTAAATAATTAATAATAGACTATATAAACCTTATATAATCTTTGTCTTCTAAAAAGGCTAAAGAAAAAAGAAAAACTATATAGGAAAGCTATATAATATACTTTATAATAAGGCTAAAGTATTTATTAGTTTTTACTACTATCTCTAGATTATAAAAGACTAATATTATACTATTTTTCTAGATATCTTGTCTAATTATATAGAGGAATTTTACTTTTATTATATTAGACCTATATAAAGGTAAAATAAGATATACACTATACTAGATATATACTTTAACACTAGTGTTAACTATAGTCTTTATTAGACTAATTAGACTACTATATCCTTTATATAAGTTAAACAAGAGAACCTAGATAAGACACTAATAGAAGTACTAGAAGTATTACTAATAAGTTACCTCTTGTATAATAAGCACTTAGTTTAGGTTTCTAAGGGGAAATTATACTTTATATATAAGTTACCTAGGCTTACTAAGGTATTCTAAAGCTAGAAACTACTTTTAGTAATCTTAAGGTATATTATTTATATAAAGAGTTCTTTTCTAATCTTAGGGCTTCTCTATAAGTTACCTTAGACAAGAGAACTACGTTATATAATATTAACTTTATAGACTAAAGGTATACTTTAAACTATAAGGATAAACTATAATAGAGACCTTTATATAATTAACTAATTTACTAACCTTTTAATAAAGAGAGAAAAAATAGACTATTTTAACTAAAACCTTTTTATATAAATATACCTAAGAAGTATTTTATATATAAAAAAGAAAAATATTAGTTAACTAACTATATAAAGGAAGAATATAATTATATAAAGACCTAATATCTTTAGGTATATAATACACTTGCCTAGGACCTATATAAAGACTTTATAGCCTACCTCCTTAAAGTAAAAAAGAAAGCCTTATAAAGGAGAAAAAGGAGAATAATAACTTATATAATAAAGAATAATTCTTAGATAACTAAGAAGTCTTTTAGTATTTACTAACTTTAGCTTTCCTTTATTATATAACTAGTAAAGATATATTCTTAGCTTTAAAGACTATTAAAGTAAGTTAATTCTTACTTAAGGACCCTTATTATATAATATACTAGGGAGAATTATAGGATACTAGAGTAGCTAAGTTTTTAACTATAGAAAAGCCCTAGGTACTAGTGTACTTAAGAGAGAACCTATATACAAAGATCTCTTAGAACCTAGGTTTTACCTATATATAATTTAAAGTAAATAACTTTATAACGTTAATAAGAACTATAGAGATAAAGAACTAGCTAAGAATAGTTAAGTATTATATCTTTAATACTTTAACCTTATTCTTATTTTTATTATATAATATAGATTAACTAGGTATATACTTTAATAATATTATTAATACTATTATATAAAAAATAGTATATATATACCTATTATATAAAAATAGGGACACCTTTTTTTAACCTTAGTTATATAGAGGCTTTAACCTTCTTTACTAAAGAGTAGCTTTAAAGGCTTTATAGACGTTTTAGATACCCTTATATAGATTAACTTTACTAGCTCCTAAAGAATACTAAATATAATAATATATATATAGTAATATTAGAAAAGATCTAGAAGTTTTATTATTATTACTAATTATATAACCTAGTACTATAATACTTTAAGTTCTTTATTAAGAATAAGAGCTACTTTAACTATAAGATAGTTATAAATATTATATAACTTAGAGATAAGAATATACTATATATTATTAATATAGAGATAAGTTTTTAAGGTGTAACTTTCCTTAAATTATTATCTATATAAGACACCTAGAATACTCTTTTAAAGTGCTAGGTAGCTATATATATAGGTCTACTAGACTATATTATATATAACCTAGGTATAAATTTTATATTAGAAGAGTTTAAGAATAATACTAAGATTATAAGTATCTTATATAAAGAAATACTAGTAGAAGCTTACTAGGCAGTTAGTAAAGTAAAAAAAGTATATATACCTTTATAATATATATATAATATACTTTATAAAGAACTTAGCTATAATATAGATAAAGAGGTTATTCTCTAGATAGCTATAAAGGCCTTAAATAATACTACTAGCCTACAAAGGATTATACTAACTTTTCTTGTCTTTAGGATATATCTAAGGATTAATAAGGATTTACCTCTATTATATAATATTACCTAAAGGGCTAAAGTAATTTAGAAGGCTATAAAAATACTATAAGGTATTTATATAGAGGTAGAAATTAACTATATAATTAACACTAGGAATAGCCTAAATCTCTAGGCTATACTATTACTTCTTATCTAGAGTAAAGTCCTAGTGTAAAGAGAAAGCAAAGGATAAATAGGCCTATATAAAATCTAAGGTATTAAAGAATATATAATTACTATTAATATAGTAAATAGTTCTACCTAGGTTTATCTAATATATATTAAGCCTTATTATAGGGAACTAACTCTTAATAACCCTTTAGATAATAATGTTACTTAACTAACTTTATAGGAGTAACCTAGACAAAGGGAAAAGCTAAAGAAAAGTTAACAGAGGCCTATATAAAGATCCTAAAGAATATTCTTAACCTAAAAGGAAAAGGATTACTATAACCTTACTATTAAGCTTTACTTTAATAATATTTAGAGTATTAAAAAAATACAATACAAATACGATATAAATATAATATATATATTTGTATTTTTTTTCTAGTATAATACAATACATGTATTTGTATTGTATTTTTTCCTATACATAATATAATACAAATACAAATACATGTATTATATTTTGTATATTATACAAAATACAAAGAAAAAATACAAGATTAATTCTTTTTATATATATTTATATAGTAGTCTAATAATATATAAGTAAAAATATATTAGTAGGTTTATATATATATCTATATATTAAAAAAAATATTTTATTAATACTAATACTATTACTTCTTTATATATATATATAAAAGTAGTTATATTATTATTTACTCTTAGTTACTTAGTTACTAATACTAAAATTTCTAATATTATTACTATAAAAAGTATTTAGAATAATATTAGTAATATTGTATTCTTTTACTTCTTTAATATTATAATTTAAAACCTTATTTACACTACTTTCTTCCTAGTTATAATAATTATAACTAATACTATACTCTATAGTATTACTATATAGTTAGTTATTAATAGTTACTTACTATATAGTTAGTTATTTAAAGCTATTTATTATATAGTTAGTTATTATATAGTTAGTTATTATATAGTTATTTATTATATAGTTAGGTATTAAAAGCTATCTATTATATAGTTAGTTATTATATAGTTAGTTATTATATAGTTAGTTATTATATAGTTAGTTATTATATAGCTATCTATTATATAGTTAGTTATTATATAGTTAGTTATTATATAGTTAGTTATTATATAGTTAGTTATTATATAGTTAGTTATTATATAGTTAGCTATTATATAGTTAGTTATTATATAGTTAGTTATTATATAGTTAGTTATTATATAGTTAGTTATTATATAGTTATTTATTATATAGTTAGGTATTAAAAGCTATTTATTATATAGTTAGTTATAATATAGTTAGTTATTATATAGTAAGTTATTATATAGTTAGGTCTTAATAATTAGTTATTATATAGTTAGTTATTATATAGTTAGTTATAATATAGTTAGTTATTATATAGTTAGTTATTATATAGTTAGTTATTATATAGTTAGTTATTATATAGTTATTTATTATATAGTTAGGTATTAAAAGCTATTTATTATATAGTTAGTTATAATATAGTTAGTTATTATATAGTTAGTTATTATATAGTTAGGTCTTAATAGTTAGTTATTATATAGTTAGTTATTGTATAGTTAGGTATTAAAAGCTATTTATTATATAGTTAGTTATTATATAGTTAGTTATTATATAGTTAGTTATTATATAGTTAGTTATTATATAGTTAGGTATTAAAAGCTATTTATTATATAGTTAGTTGTAATATAGTTAGTTATTATATAGTTATTTATTATATAGTTAGGTATTAAAAGCTATTTATTATATACTTAGTTATTATATAGTTAAGTATTAAAAGTTATTTATTATATTATTATTTATTATATAGTTAGGTCTTAATAGTTAGTTATTATATAGTTAGTTATTATATAGTTAGTTAGTATATATTTAGTTATTAATAGTAACTTTAGTATAGTTATAGTATATTAATATATTATACTTTAAGTAATATATAGTTATTTAATTTTTATTACTTATATAGTAGTAAATACTTATAAATAATACTTAATAAACTTTACTAAATCTTAGTTTTTAAGTATACTATATTTTAAATAAAATATATAAATAATACTATACTATAAAAGAAGGTTAATAGTACTATATAGAATTAATTTACTAATTTTTAATTATTTTTATTTTTTATATTGTATAGTTGTATATTATACAAAATATAATACAGATACAATATAATATAAATACAAATACATGTATTATCTTTCCTATACAATATAATACAAATACATATATTATATTTATATTATATTATATTATATTTATATTGTATTTTTATATTATATTATATTTCTTTTTTTTTTAAACTCTCTAATAATATTATTATAACTCTAGAAGCTCTATATAAAGAGTTAAATAAGGTTAAAATTAATTCTTTAATAAGACAAGGTGTTTTAAAGGTTATATAATATAGCCTAAGGGACTACTAAGGTGTCTATATCTATAGGACATATATAGTGCAAAAGGTAAAAAACCTTAATAATAAGCTATATAAGAAATCTAGGCTTATTATACAAGGGTTTAGTAATAAGAAGAAAAAATTACTTCTTACTTAAGTACTAACTGTCTAAAGGATAAGCTAGTGCTTTATACTAGCTCTAGGCTTAACCTTTATATAAGACTATAAGTACTAAAGGGAGTTAAGAGATATTACCTAAGTATATACTTAATCTAAGGACCCCCTTAGTAGAATAATTCTTATATAACTACTAAAAGAGTTAGAAAGATAATACCTAGAAGATATACTTCTTTAGGTAGTTTTACTATTATATAGCCTTATAAAGTTAGGCCTATACTAGTATAAGACCTATATTAAATACTATAAAGAGGAGTTAAAGATAACCTAGTCTATATATAATTTATACCTTTTATATACTATAGATAAAGATAACTTTAGAATTATAGTTATATAAACTAATAACACTTTTTTATTTATAATTATATAATTCTTAACTAAAAAAGAAGAGAAGTTATTAAAGAAAAGGATTTATATAAAGCTAAAGACTATTTTATCTCTAGGAACTTAGGCTAACTTTAATAGTAAACGTATCTATATATATAATAATAGAAATATTACTTTTACCTAAAAAGGTTAAGTAAATTAACTATAGTTAGTTAATAAGACTTTAGATAATTCTCCTTAGTAATATATCTCTTAGAGGGTAAAAGGAGTATATATTACCTTAATTTATTAACTAGAGGCATTATATAATCTAGTAATTACTGCTTAGACTAAAAGAGATACCCCTTAGGTAATTAAGGACCTAAATATATAAATTAAATAGTAAATAAATAACCTAGAAAAAGGACTTACCTATATACCTTTTTCCTTTACTTATATAAAGATATATATCTTTACTAATAGATTATTTACTAATAACGTAGACCTAATATTATAACTTAGTTTTATTATTATACTAGTAAAAGAAGTTACTTATATAAAGACTAATTTTAAAATCTAAGGTAATATTATTTATTAGAGCTTTACTAAGTATAAAAGAGTTATATAAAGTATACTTATAAGTAAGCTTTATAGTATAATAATAGGTTTTAATAGTAAGATTACTTTAAGTATAATACTTAATAAGATCCTTTATATACTTAATATTCTAAGGATTCTAGTTATTATATATTTAGACTTTTATTTACTATATAAATACTTTATATAATTAGGAATAATAAATAAAAAGTAACTTATAATTAATATTATAAGCCTATATAAATTATATAAGAAGAAAGAGATCTTAGAGGTTAAATAGATTAATAAAAAAGATAACCTAGTAGATATACTTACTAAGAAATTACTAAACTTTAGCCTTAAAAAGCTAGTTAGTATAAATATACTAAAGATCTAAATTAAAGTATATATTAAATAAATTAAAAAGACTAATTAATAATTAATTTATATAAAGTATTTACCTTTATACTACAAAAAGGGTATTATTTAACTTTAAAACCCTAAATATATATTCTAAACCTAACTAGACTAAAGACCTTAACTATAACTAGAGTATATAAATCTACTATATAAGAAAATATATTTCTACTAGGTTATAAAAAGCGTATAAACCTTTTATGCTTACCTATTACTTAGCTTATATAAAAGAAAATATACCTTAGATCTAATCCTAATTAAGGATTAGAGGCTTAGCACTAAAGCTAAAGAAAAACCCCTTCTCTTTAACACCTTTTTTTAAACGCTTCCCTAGTGTACAAGGGTTTTAGCCCTTAGAGACTAATAGTTTCTTATAGTTACCTTAGCTATTACTACTATTACTAGAATTACTATTATTATTACCTAAAGAAACTTCTCTTTAGCTATAATAGCTATATTAAGCTCTATAGCTTATCTAGATATACTTACTATATACTTCTCCTTAATAGTTATTTAGGTAATAGTAGTTAGTAAAATAGTAAAGTATATTATTTATATACTTTTAAGGGTAGGCCTATATAAGTTAGCTATAGGACTAAATAAGTATTATATAAAAGTAGCCTTTATATTAAATTATTTTAGTAATAAACTCTTAAATAGAAGTGTTAGTATTAAGATAAATAGTAATATTATACAAGGGTATATTAATAACCTTTTATTCTTTATTCTAAAGGTTTAATAAAAGTTAGTATATATAAACTATAATAGAGAAAAGGAACCTTATATATTAATAGTAAAAGCTAGAAGAAAAGTATAGTTTTAGGCGTTGCCTATTAGGATATAAAGCTAGGTTATACTATTCTAGTCTTATTAAACCCTAAGGGAACTAATAACTAAAGGCTAAGGTCTAAGCTAAGCTATTATAATATATAAAAAAGGTCTATTATAAATTAGTAAAGTTAATAATAATAAAAAGAAGAAGATATATATAAAGTAATAGATAATTAATAAGTTAAGAGAAAAAAGAAGTTATTAATTAATTAATATATAAGAGAGATAGAGAAGAAGAAGTAGTAAAGTTACTATACTAGTAAAGTTTTATATATTATTTATTATTATTAAAGAAAAAAAGTATAAGGAAGAAAAAATGAAAAGAGGAAAAGAGGAAAAGAAGGTAAAAGGTAGAAGGTATTTATATAGGAGAAGTTAAGGCTACTAATTATATAAAAGGAAGAAAGGTGTATAAATATAAAGTAAAAGAAGAAGTAAAGGTAAAGTAAACACTTATTATATAAGTAAGTAACTATTTAAAAACAACTAAACAGTAAGGTATATATAAAAGAATAGATTTAATTAGCGTAGTAAGTATTACCTTATATTTACTTTTAGAAAAAGTATATTTAAAGTTTATTTTTATTTAAATAACTTTATATATAATAGTAGGCTACTAAAAGTAAAGTTATTATAAGAACTAATTAGGACTATCTAATTAGTTAACGTAAGGGCGTATATAATTATAAAAGAAGAAAAGTAAGTATTAAAATATCAATACTAATAATTATATAACACCTAATTAGTTAACTATAAATAGTTTATAATTTAAGGTTAAAGGGCATAGACTAGTTATTTAGCCCTTAGTTATATTAAGAGGGGATTATACTTTTAGTTAGCTAGAATAACTTAAGTTATACTTAAGCAGTATATAACTACTTTATATAATAATAGTAGAGTAGACCTGTTTAGTTACCTAATAAGAAGTTAATTTACCCCTACGTTTTACTAAGTATATATATATATAAAGCCTATTTAATATTTTATATATATTTTACTAAGTATCTAATATACCTTTATAGTTTAACTTTAAATTATCTTTTCTAAATACTTTTCTTATAGTTACTTATTAATAAATAAGCTTAATATCTATATATATATATTTATCTTTAGTAAAAACAAAGGTTACACTATAACACTATTATATATACTAGTGCTTACTAGTAAAAGTACTATCTAAACTAAGCCTTTTCTTTCTTAATAGGCAAGGTCTAGCTATAACGTTAAAGAGGGCTTATATTATATATATAGATTACTATAAGTGCTACCTTTAGCTATAGTTTATAAGGTAGTCTAGAGGACAAGAGTATTTTTACTATATAAGTAATAATCTTTTACTTTACTTTCTTTTTACTACCTATAGGCTTTTTTATATTTAGTAAAAAAAGTTCTATATCTATCTTAAGCTTTACTATCTACCTTTTATACTTAATATCTTCTTTAATACTAATAACTAATATATCTTTATCTTAGTAGATTTTATAAATATTAATATTTTACTACTAAGTAACCTAAGTAATAAATCTATAAATAACTAGGAATATATTATTATAGGTCTTTCTAGGAAGTATAACTTTAAAAAGCTAAGTAGTATACTTATTTTTTAAGTATATAAGCTACTTAAAGTAGTTAAATCTAGTTAAGAAGTTAAAGAGATCTTAAGAGATATAATAATATAGGTAAATTAAGTAGTCTTTAGAGGCTTACTTTAAAATTACCTTACTTATATAGGTAATAGTATAATACTTATATTTAATATAAGATAGTCCTTTAATTCTTACCCTTTAAGCGTTAACCTAGAGTATTATAAGTACTTTAGGCCTTAGATACTTACTCTAAAAGTACTAAAGGTAAGTGTTATTACTATAGTCTACTAGTGTATTTATTAATAGGTAAAATATAGTTATAAACACTTATATATTTACTAGTAAAATAAAGCTATAAAGAATAAGGCTATATAATAACCTAAGGTAAAAAAAAAAGGTTTATATTTAAAAAAGACAAGGTTACCTTTATATACTAGCTTTTCTATAGTTATATTTTTTTTAGGTATTCTAAAGTAAAAAGTATAGTTATATCCCTAATACTATACTTTTACTTTCTTAATTAGACCTTCTAAGGTAATATTAATATAAAATCTAGGAATAAAGGCTATATTTTTTAGCCTAAGATCCTCTATACTTAGCCCTCTTACGCTATTAAAGAGGTTCTTTATAATATATATACTATATCCTTTTATAGGATAAGATATTATACCTAATTTAATATAATAATTATCTATATTTATTTTATAAGAGCTAGGCTTAAGAAGTAACTTATTATTTATAATATAAAGACCTCTATAGTTATTAAGAATAGTGCTTTTACTAAAAGCGTATAGGCTAATAAGTAAAGTTAAAAATACACTAAGAGTTAGAGGAAGTACTACTAAGGTCTTACTAAATAAGTAAAAATTAATAGTAACTATAATAAAGGTACTTTATAAGTAAGAAGAGGTTAAGTCTTTTTTTTTCTACTTCTTTTATACTTTACCCCTAAGGTTTAACTACTTTAGCTATAAAAGCTCTATAATAATAGCCTTTACTACTTACTTACTTAGGTTAGCCTAAATAATCCTTAACTTACTAAAGAGTATATACTTAATATACCTATAGTTAATAGGTTTTTATAGGTAGTTAGGCCTCTTATAGGGGTATTTAAAGTACTACCTTTTATCTTATAGTTTACCTTTCTTTATAAAGGTTATATATACCTTTATTACTTTATAGAATTTTATAAGTATTATTTATAATAAATTACTTAGTAACTCTTTATATTCTCTTAAGGTTATTTATTATCCCTTATATTAATTAGTCTTTATAAGGTTATTTAGCTTACTACTTACTTAAGAGAAAGTAATTTACTACTTAATAGTGTATAAAAAGGTCTTAATTAAGAGAGTGCCTTAGATCTTAAGGATACTATACACTTTAGCCTTTATTAAGGTAGTATACTATTCTCTAAGCTAAGTAAATAGGTTATTTATTAATAAGGTGTATATAAAAGTCTTATTATAATTATTATAGGCTATATTACTTACTATATTATAAAAAAAAGTATATTATTATTTAATCTCTAAAATAGTTATATAAAAGGTAAAGTTAATATTATTATTTAGTAATTATAGCTATATACTTTTTATAATCTCCTTTATAACTATAGTATTAACCTAACTTAATAATAAGTTATTTACCTTTTACTATTTATATATCTTTAGTTTAGTAGAAAATAAATTACTTATAAAGATAATTTATTCTTACTTTATTACTTTATTATTAATAGTTAATACTACTAGCTAAATAGGCTTTTAGCCTTACTACCTTACTTACTAGCTAACTAAGAGTTTATTTTAGCTTATAAAGTTAGCTTTATATTACCTTTAGCACTTAGTGTTTTACTTTATAATATATTTAGCTAGTGTAGGCGCTCTAAGGTGCTTTAGGAGCTCCTCTTTACTATCTAAGTTAATAAATTACTAGACTTTACGTTAGGTAGTAAAGAAGTAAAGCTTTATATACTAAGAGAATTAATCTTTATATATAGTTAAAAGGCTATAAAGATAAGTATTAGTTAGTAGACTTACTATTACTTCTAAAGGTATTATAAGTATAAAATAAAGTTAAAAAAGAGTATTAGTTTTTAAAAAAAGTATTTTTAAGTATATACTACTTTATAATAGTAAAGGTTATTATTACTTATAAATTAAGTTAAAGCTAGGCTTATAACTATTATTAAGTAGTATATTTAGGGGGTAATTTATATAGTTAAAAGTAGCTTATTTCTTTTATCTATAGTACTATAATCTATATTCCTTAAATATTACCTTGCTTAGTAGATTTTACTATAAGTATCTATATTTAGGAGCAAAGGTTAAATTAATAAGTAATATTATTCTAGAAAGTAGTGTTAGTTAGTAATATCTTATATAATATAGTCTTATAAAGTTAGGCCTATACTAGTATAAGACCTATATTAAACACTATAAAAAGAAGTTAAAGATAGCCTAGTCTATATATCATCTATATTTTTTATATACTATAAATAAAAATAACTTTAGAATTATAGTTATATAAACTAATAATACTTTTTAATTTATAACTATATAATATTTAACTAAAAAAGAAGAGAAGTTATTAAAAAAGGAGATTTATATAAAGCTAAAGACTATTTTATCTTTAAAAACCTAGGCTAACTTTAATAGTAAATATATTTATATATATAATAATAGTAGAATAAGGCAAAGTAATTTAGAGATTAATTTAAGATAATTAGAAGTTAGAAGACAGGTTAACAAAGAAGAGTAGTTAGTCTAATTAAGTAAAAAGCCTATATAAGGGAGCCTAATTATATAGATAGAATAATAATAAACTTTTTTCTTTTATTTTTAGACCTACCTTTTTAGCTAGATTAGACTATAAGCCTTTCTTCTATAAGCTAATTATATATAATAATATAAGATAATTAGGAGTTTTTACCTCTCTAATTATAGTAAATCCTTTTCTAATTAGACACTTTCTCTTTATAATTAAGATATTACTTATTATTAACCTAAAGGATTTAATACTTTAATTAAGGTAAGCCTTAAACTAATTAAAGAAGTATCTTATATTACCTTAGGGGTTATTAGTGTTTCTCTCTAGATTACTATACTACTTTAGTCCTTTCTACTCTACACCTTTTTAATAGTCTTCTTTTCTAGAAATCTAGCTAATTAAAGAAGATATAAAAAAACTATAAAAAGATAATAATAATTAATATAAATAAGTAACTAACTAGTAAAAAAAAATAAACTAATTAGCTAGACAGTAGCTAATTAAAAATAAAAAAGATAGTAAAACTAAAGATATAAACTCTATAATATAATTAGACTAGTAATAGTATAGTTAAGTAAGATAAGCACTAAAGAGATAGCCTCTAGAAGCTCTTAAAAGACACTTTAGACTATATAATTAGGATACTTACTACTAATTAGCACTATATAAGTTAATAACTATAGCTTAATTAAGACTTATAGATTCTTTAGATTAAAGACACTTATAATTAAGATAATATAATTATTACTTTAGGCCTTAGTAAATAGACCTTAAGAAAGTAATAAACCTTTACTACTAAAATTATAGTAATTAGTATAACTTAGGCTTACTATAACTTTATAATTTACTTTAATAAGTATAGTAATCTTAGTCTAAGTATTTAATAAGGCCTTTTTAATAATTACTAGACTTTTTTAATTATACTAAAATAAAATAAGATTATATATATACTTAAAGAACTTAAAGCTTTATATTATTCTTAATAACTAATTATTACTATAGGTAATAGATTCTTTACTTTTCCTTAAGGTCTTATCCTTTAGTAACCTTAAAATACTATAGATAATACTTTTACTATAGGATTAAAGGTTCTAATATATAGAGAGCTAAAAGGGATTAAGTTCTCTAATAATAACAAAGGTAGTAGACCTTTAGATTAGCTAAGACTAGTAGCTAATAAAGAAAAAAAGCTAGTTTTTTATTAGTAGAAGAATATAGCCTTAATTAATACCCTCCTAGAAGCTATTACTACCTAGATTTAAGCTAGTACTTCTTAGATCTAAACCTTAATATCTACTACTACTACTAATCTAATAGATAACCTAAACTTTTATAAAATACTATATCTTAGTTAAAAAAGGCTACTATTTTTATAAGAGATAATATTATAAAGTTCTTAGAAAGGTTTAAGGATTAGTATAATATAGTATAAGTACTAGATTAATTTAAAGGTAAGCTTATAGCCTATATAATAAGTAAAGATTATTAGACTTTAGTTAAAGATATAATTAAACACTTACCTTAGGATTAAGTTAAAAAGTATCTTTTAAAAGAATATAAAAGCTAAGATATAAATTACTTTTAAATAAAGAAAAGTAAATTAAGAAGGTTACTATAAGAGCCTTAATTATAGACTTTAACCTATAATTACCTAAGCCTTATTTATTAAGATTAATAATATTATTACTTATATAAAGTATTAAGATTTATATACTATATTTAATAAAAGCCTAATTAAGGCTATATATAAGTAATTCTATATTAATATTATTAAAAGTATAGCTAAAGATATTAAAGTTAGTTTAAAGAGCTTTATTAAAGCTACTAAGTATTTTAACTTTAAAGCTAGCTTACTTAATATAATTATATATAAAAAGAATATAGACCTCTCTTTACTTATAATCTAGACTTAGGTAAGCCTATAAGTTAGGACTTAACCTTATAATCTAGAGGTAGTAGCCTATATTAGTACTAAAGGCACTAGTAGACTTAATAGCTAATAGTTAATATATAAATTAATTAACTAGTCTTAAGTACTACTAATTAAGAACTTATAAAAAGATAAAGAACCTTAAGATCTACTAGAATAGTATCTAGAGCTAAGGCCTAGCTAAAGTCTTTAAAGTTAATATAATAAGTCTAATTAATTACTACTCTTAGACCTAGGACTAATACTAGTACTACTAGTCTTTAGATTACTATTTATCTATAAGTGTAAGTAGTATATAATAAATAAAGATACCTAGCTTATAATTTTAATTTAAGGCGCCTAGTACTATAGTAAATATAATAAGTAAAGCCTAATAAATAATATTCTATTTACTATAATTAAGGATAGCTATAAGTATAAAGTTACTAATTAATTAACTTTTCTTTTATATATAGCTAATATATTAATAAATAAGACTATAAATTACTTACTTACTAGACTCTAAAGGTATAGATTAGTCTTTTTAGTAAATAAACCTACTCTCTTATAGTAACTTAAGTAACCTTAGTTAAATATATATATATAAGTGCCCTAAGTTACCTAATTAAGACTATATAGATATTATATAGTTAAGTAAAGTAACCTTCTAAAACTAAGACTTAGTTAATTAGTAAAATAAAGGTAAATTATAGAAAACTTATAAAGCTAAAAATAAACCTAGCTTTACTAAAATAATAAAAGTAGTCTTTTTTTAAAGAAAAAAAAGAAGCTATAATAATTAATAGTAAAATAATAATTAAGAACTTATAAAAAAGTATACCTTTTAGTTAATAATAAGCACTTAAGATCTAGAGTTATAATACTTTATAGGCCTAATAAACTAGTCTTATTACTAATTTTAGTAAAACTAAAGATTATAATAATTAAGAGGCTTATAGCTAGAATTAAAGAAGTTATAATAGTAGACTAACTATAGGGCTAGATTTAGCCTAAGAGGCCTAAAAGATTATAAGAAAAAGCTAAATATACTAATTTCTTTTAGTAGACTCCTTTAGTAAATCTAGCTAGAGTTTAATATAGCTATAGGTACTACTCTATATAAGTAAGATACACTAGCACTAATAAAGTATTAATTAAGGCTCTAAAGTCTTTACTTAATTTAGCTAATTTAGACTAATAATAAACTAAGATTAAAACCTTTTAATAAGTATAACTACTTAATTAAGGAAAAGATAAGTAAGGTTACTAAGATAAATAAGTAAGAAGTATAAAGCCTATAGTAGTACTACTAACTATAATTATCTTAAATATATACCTTAGCTAAAGTTAAGATTATAGGCCTTAATTAAGTATATATAGCCCTTTAATTATTACTATCTTAGATACTAGTGTATAAGTTAATATTTATTAAGATAGTATATTAAATTAGTAAAATCTAATATATACTAACTAAGCTTTAAATAAGATATTTAAGTTAATCTAGGTAGTTTAATAAATTTTAATAGATTTATTATATAGATATCTAGATTAATTAGTATAAGTTAGCTTTTACTTCTTTATTAAGGATAAAAAAAGACTACTAACCTATTACTCCTTAGACTTTTATTTACCTAAGATATAAAGCTCTTCTTTAGGTATAGTAATTACTTAATTACTACTTATATTTATATAAAGATATACTTTTATAGATTCTAGTAAAGGTAATTAGACTAATAGCCTTTTAGAGGTTATAGATATTTTACCTTAGCTAGATTAGTATATTATAAAGTCTTTAAGTTAAAAAACTAAGATCTAGTAGTAGCTCTAGGACTACTACTAGAACCTAGATTAAATACCTAGAACTTAAATTAAAGATAATAAGTATCTAGTAGCTATTCTAGATAATAATAAGGCTAAAGAACTCTAATAAAGGTTATATAGGATATAATTAGCCTTAAGCTACTTAGATTACTAAATCCTTATAGTAACCTAAGTAAGGCTAAGTAGACCTAGTTATTCTAAGAATATAAGGACCTTAGCTATAATCTAGGAATATAACTAATATCTAATAAGAAGATTAGTACTTTTAGTAATAAATTAGTAAATACTAGAAGAAGGCTATATATTAGTTTAAGATAATACTAAGTAATTAAGTAGACTTAATATATAGTAAAGATTAATATAATATATAAGTATAAAGATTAAAAGGTTTAGCTATTAATAATACTTCTTTAATAGTTTAGTACTTAATAAAGACCTATATTAGAAGCTTAAGAAGCTTAAGGAAGTTAAAGAGAAGCTTTAAGACTAATTAGGACTATTTAAGACCTAATTACACTAAAGTTCTCTAATATTAATTTAGATTAAGACTTACTAAGACTAATAAAAGATAATTATTAAGGATTATAGGCACCTTTTACCTATAAAGTAAGACTTATTTAAATAGATTTTAATTAATAAGAAAAAAGCCTTACTTAGGATTTCTTAGAGTATAGCTAAGTTAATCTAATAGTAGCTTTACTATAAGAAATCTAGATAATCTTTATAAGGTATAGTAAGTAAAAGGAATACTAATCCTAAAGTACTACTCTTAAAGGCCTTTAAAGTAATTAGATAATAAATTATATAAGGATTATTAAAAAAGTTATACTACTTACTAGAATCTATAGTTCTTAGTTATAAAGAAGATAGTAGACTAACTTAATTAACTTAGTAACTAAGGTTAATAAAGTAATACTTAAGGACACTTAGTAACCTCTATTAGTAGATAACTTCTCTAAGGACTTTATAAGACAAAGCTTATATTCTCTTTAATTCTTTTTAGGTTATAATTAGATCTCTTAGTAAAAAAGAGCTATAATCTAATAATATTCTTAATACTACTTAGCCTCTTCTAGTATTATATACTTCCTATAGGCACTATAAACTTAGTTACCTAATTCTACTAAATTATAACTTAAATCCTTTATAACCTAATTCTAGAGTATTATAATACTTTTATTAATAATATTACTATTAAAGGCCTTAATTAAGATATAATAATAAAGAACTACCTAACTATCTAGGATCTAGAGGTTTATTTATAAGCACTTATATAATATTAATTAAGTACTAGTAAATATTAAGCTTATAGGCTATATAATTTTAAAGCTAAGTTATAGTAGTACTAGCTATTAGTAGTAATTATTAGATATATCTATAGTACTAATAGATAATAGCCTAATTAAGTAAAAGTAGTTAAGATCTTAAATAAAGAAGTATAATAATATTATAAAGGTTTAATTCTTCCTAGGGATTTTACCTTTTACTAATACTAAGTAAAGTACTTTATAACTATAGTAGTACTACTATATTCTCTTTTATCTAAGGATAAGTTATTTAATTAAGGTAATAAATAAGTATAAGTAATAAGTGCCCTTAAGAAAGTAATTACTTTTACTTTAGCCTTAGTTAGTGTTAACTATAGGCCTAATATAGGCTAAATTATCTTAACTATAGACACTAGTATTAAAGATAAAGAGCTATACTTAGATAGATTATAAATAAATAGTAGGCTATTACTTACTTTAAAAGTAAAATCTAGTAAAGGCTAAAGCTAAAGTATAATTTAGGAAAGCTAGAGATATAGGAGTTCTAATAAGTCTAAAGTAACTTTATAACTACCTCTTTAGAATTAATTTCTTACTAAAAATAGATATATAGGTCTTATTATATAGATTAATAAAGTAGTAAATAACTTACTATTAGTAATAATAATACACTAGCTTATATAGATCTAACTTTTAACTTTAAGATTAAGTATATTAATAAAAAAAGAACACTATAGTAGATAGCCTATCTTAGAAACCCCTAAGGCCTTTAGATCTATATAAGGTAAGAATAAGGAAGATATTAAGGACTTTATTAACGCTAAGGTCTTATATACCTAAGTAGCTAAGAACTTTTTTCTTATAGTGTATAGTTATAGTAATAATCTCCTAGATTAGAATAATAATATTAAGATCTAGTAGATCTACTTACCTCTAATAAGGACTAGTTAGTAATATCTAAGTAGATTATATACTTCCTTTTATACTTAAATACCCTCCTAGAGTACTAATCCCTAGATTTAGAAACTTTAAGTAAAAGTAACTAGTTTTATTATCTATAATTAGCTCTTTTTAAGTAAAGATAAAGACTTAACTATACTTTACTAAGTAATTAACTTATCCTAGAAGTGCCTTAACCTAATTATATAGGTATATAATAAATTAGGACACTAGGAAAAAGGTAATATATTATTACTTACTAAATAGTACTACTAGCTAAGATATATACTTAAGTTTAAGAGTTAATTATAGCTTATAAAGTATACTAGAAGGCTAGGTCTAGGTAACTAGATAACCTTATATCTTAATAGTACTAATTAGTTAGCCTTTTTTATAAGTCTTACTAGATATTTAGTATATTAGTAAATAGAAGGTTATAGAGGCCTACTATAAGTTTACTAGCTATCCTAAAGCCTAGATCCTTTAATATACTATATCTAAGAATATTACTAAGTTTATCTAGGAAGATATAATCTACTAGTATAGTATCTATAGTATACTAATTATAGACAAAGGATATAAGAATATAGGTATAGTTACTAAGCTTAATTACTATTATAGTACTAGGCGTAAGGTAATCTTTACCTATAATCCTAGAGCTAATAGATTACTTAAGAAAAGGTATTAACTAATTATATATATACTTTATATTTAGTTAATTAAGGATAAAAGACATTAGACCTATACTTTATATAGCTCTCTTTATAGATTATACTACTATATATATATCTTCTAGCTATATACCTTTTACTTTATCTATAGACACTATATAATAACTTTAATTAAAGTATAAATAGTAACTTAGTGTATCTTAACTAGGATAAAGTAAAGACTCTAGAGAAGAAATATAGCTTTATCTAAGGGTTTCTAGTCTTTATATAAGGATTAGGCGTAGGCTATAGAGATTATTATACACTATTAAGCCTAAAGCTATAATTAGTTTAATAAGACTATTAATCTTCCTTTATATAGATAAGCTTAAGGAAGAGATCTAGTTCTAGTCTTTAATATTTAATAGAAAATTAATATATTTACTTCTAGGAAATTAGACTACTATTAGGAGGCCTTTACTAAATCTACTTAGCTACTCTTAATAGATTATCTTTTTACTTACTACCTTTTCTAGTATACTAATTATAGAGCTATATATATAGAGAATTAACTAAAGAAGTTTCTTAAGAGCCTAGATAGCCTTTACTTATTACTTAATAAAGATAAATCTTAATCTAAGATTACTAGTAACCTAAAGGACTTAATTAACACTAAATTAAAGACCTTCCTTTAGATTATAATAGTAGTACTAACTTAGATAGTATAAATAATATAGGGATAATAATCTAATTAGTATACCCTAGGAAATATATTTATAAGTATAAATATAATAAGCCTAGTCTAAATAATCTAAAGTAAGTCTTTATTATTTTTTTTATTTTACTAATTACCTTTTTACTAGTAATTATACTAAAGAGCTAAGGACAAAGAAAAAAGAAGATTAAATTAGCTACTACTACTAGAGCCTAAAGTATACCTTTACTAATAATTAAATATATCTACTAATATACCTCTTAATAAAGCTAATTATAATCCTCTAAAATACACCTTGTCTATAACTCTTAAAAGCCTTAAACACTAGATTAACTAATATCTTTATAGCCTTATTAATAAAATTAGATAGCTAATAAATCTCTATTATAGTTACCTTTATATCTAATTAATAAAGGATAAGTAGCTACTACTACTAGCTAAACGCTTATAATACTTCTATTGTCCTTAGATATAGTAAAAAGTCTATTTTTACTAATTAGTGTTAACTTAGTAATTATACTTTATATTTTTATTAAATATATAATTAGTATATTATTAATTAAAATAGCTAAGAAGAGAGATATACTTAAAGTAAGGACTTATACTTTAAGCTAAGTCTTCTAATTAAGAACTAATATATTTCTAAAATCCTTAGGTATAGTAGTTATATAGGATAATATTCTAAACACTAAATACTTAGATTAAGAGGAGTTAGCTACTAGAGTATAGTTAAAGAGCTTCTAAAAGAAGGTCCTAAAATAACTAGCTAAGTTATAGTTAATAAAGATATAATAAAAGGCTATTTTAATCTACTAATAATAAGATTATTATTTACTATACTTTAAATAATAGCTTAGTTCTTAATCTAAGACTAGAATTCTTATATAGCTTAACTATTAGACTACTTATCTTTAGGATTAATAATTATAAACTCTAAATAAGCTTACTAGTAAGGCTAAGGAGAAAGCCTTAACTAGTAGTCTTTAAGGCCTAAGACTATAATAAATAATTAGTAAAGAAAAAATAGATTAGGTATAGAAAAAAAGAATTAGCTTATATTAAGATAGTACTCCTTAATCTTATAATACTTAAAGCCTTATTTCTTAATTATAAAGTCCTTAGGTAGTATAGTAGATAAATACTACTATAGCTTAATAACTAACTAAGAAAGATAATTAATATAATAGAGTTAGATTATACTAATAAGATATAATTATAAAAAAGATGTTATAATTAGGTAACTATAGTATAGAAAAAGCTAATTAGTTATTAATATTACTAGTTAAAAGAAGTATATTAATAAGAAGAAAAAGAAACAAGGAAGCTAGTAAAAGGTTCCTTTTATATTTAACTAAGGGTTAAATTAGAAGATAAATTAAGGAAGAAGGTAACTAAAAAGGTAACTTATTTAACTTTACCTTAACTTAACTAAAGGGATAATTTATAACTTAAAGTTATTAAATAATAGTAAATTACTCCTTTATCCCTTTAAAGAACTACTAAACTACTTTTTCCTTTAGATTATTTATAACTTCTTTATTTACTAAGCTAATAGTTACTAATTTATAATATAAAAACTACTTACCTTACTATAAATAATTCTTTTCCTTTAACTAATAATAATAATAAGCTTTAGTAACTAATAACTTAGACTATTACCTAAGTACTTTTATTACTATTTACCTTTTAAAGCTTACTTCTTTATTAACTATATAAATTTAATTTCTTCTTAATCTATAAATATTTACTAGTATTACTTCCTCTTCCTTTTAATTATAGTTACTATATTATCCTTAGCTTCTTTACTTCTACTTTACCTACCTATAATTAGGTAAATAACTATACTTAGATCTAGTGCTTCTTTACTATTAATAACTATATAAAGGACATCTAGTCTTAGTTTAGACACTAGGGAGATAACTATATAATTAACCCTAAAAATACTCCTCTTACTTTAATCTAAGTAGTAAAGTTCTCTTAGTTCCTTAATTAATAAGTAATACTAAGTTCTATACTTAAATATACCCTTATTATAACTAGATCTTAATAAGAAAGAACTTCCTAAGGATAATCCTTACTTTAATAATATCTAATTCCCTAATTAGCTACACTAGAATAATATAGATAAATTCTTTATATAGCCTAAGATATATTTAAGATATAATAGGTAATCTAATATAGATAAGTTAGTTATATTATAAAGTAAAAGGTATTTTACTAACTACTATAACTTATAAGGATTCTTTTATATAAGGATTAGATTATAAGGGATAAGATTAAAGCTATACTATAAATTATAATATAGGACTTAGCTTTATTTAGAATATTACTATTATTCTAATTACTTAGGAAAGTATAGTAAGTTAAAGTAAAGTTAAAGCTATTTTACCTACTATAAACAAGATCAGAGAGTTAAAAAAAAATACAAAATACAATATAATACAAAAATATAATACAAATATAATATAATACAATATAAATACAATACATGTATTTGTATTGTATTGTATAGGAAAGACAATACATGTATTTGTATTTGTATTATATTATATTTGTATTATATTTTATATAAAATACAACTATACAAGATAAAAAATAAAACTAATTAAAAATTAGTATATTAATTATTTATAATATTACTTAATTATTTTATATAGTATAGTATTATTTATATATTTTATTTAAAATATAGTATACTTAAAAAGTAAGATTTAGTAAAGTTTATTAAGCACTATATTAAGAAAAAAGATAAGTAAATAATATAATAGTTAATCTATAGTATAATAAGTAAAGTATATTAATATATATAACTATATTAAAGTTATAATAAATAACTAAGTATATAATAACTAAGTATATAATAACTAAGTATATAATAACTAAGTATATAATAAGTAAGTATATAATAACTAAGTATATAATAACTAAGTATATAATAACTAAGTATATAATAACTAGGTATATAATAACTAAGTATATAATAACTAACTATATAATAACTAACTATAAAATAACTAACTATAAATAATAAACTATAAAATAACTAACTATAAATAATAAACTATAAAATAACTAACTATATAATAACTAACTATAATAAAATTAATAATAATATAAATAACTATATTATAACTAACTTTAAAATAGCTAACTATATAATAACTAAATATATTATAGCTAACTATTAAAAAACTAATAATAAGTGTAGTATTAAAATAGTATATTTAAAATAATATATTATATAGTATTCTATATTAAGTAAAATATATATAGAACTAAAAGTAAAATAAATAATTATAGTAAAAGTAAAAATAAACTATTTTTTATTACTTTAAATAGTATATATACTTATTTTACTATAGATAAATATTTTACTATAGATAATTATTTTATAAAAAATATATTAATTATATATTATAACTATAGAATATAAGTATAAACTATAACTATTAGAATAAGCTATTTTTAAAGAATAAACTTATTAAATAGAACTATAAAGTATAACTATAAAGTTTAATATAAAATAACTATAAAATATAACTATAAACTAGAACTATAAACTAGAAACTATAGTCTATTATTATAAACTATCCCTATAAAGTATAACTATAATCTATAACTATAGTCTATAAATAATAAGTATTAAAGTATAAAAATAAACTTATAGATATAAAACTATACTTATATAAGTTATAGTCTATAGTTATACTTAAGTTTATTTATTTTTAGTATAGTATATAACTATATAGTCTATAATTAATTAGTTATATAAGGATAATAATACTTTTATTAGTTACTTATATAATAGAGTTATATATATTAATATTATATACTTAATAAATATTTACTTATTTAATACTTAATATATATTATAAGCTTTTTAAGTAATATATACTAAATATAACTATAAGACTTCTTTATTAAGTAGTTTTTTATTTAATTAGTATAGTATATAAAGTATCTATATATTATAATATATATAATATAGCTTAATAAGATATACTATAGTTATAAGCTTTATAACTTTATAAGATTATAACTTAAATATTATAAAGAACCTAAGTATAACTAATTTATAGTAGTAAATTATATATAGTATAACTATATATAACTTATATTATACTTTAGGTTATATATATTTAAAAGTATACGTTATAAGCTATAACTTATAAGTATAATATATAATATTTATATTTAATAATACTATTTAATTATTTTTAGTAAAGTATTTCTAATTAGAAATATTTTAATATTTAAGTTCTTTAGACGTATAGTACTTTATTCTTTAACTTAAAAGATCTTATTATATTTATAAATATTACTATATTACTATTAAATTTTACTTACTACCTATAAGTAATAACTTATTTCTCTAGATATTATCTTCTTTAAATATAAGTATATAATAATAATAAAATATTAATACTTAATAAGTATAATATCTATACTATATAGTATAATACTATAATATAAGATAAAGATACTTTAATAATTAATACTTAAGAGTAACTAATATTTAAAGTATTTAATTATAGAATAATATAATAAATAGTAAAAATAACTTACTTTTATTTTTTACTTCTTTATTCTTAATATCTTATTATACTATTAAGTATTACTAATATAGTATTAGTAATACTTATAGATTATATTTAGTAGTTATCTCTCTATATATAGTATTATATATATAACTTTTTTCTTATACTATATTATATTTATTATTTATATAGTATTAAATATATTACCTATAGTAAGCACTTTAATCTCTCTCTCTATATATATATATATATATATATATAAATATATAGTATTAGTAGTATTTTGTTAAGTAAAATACTTTAAATAAGATCTAAATATATAAATATAACTACTAAAACTTTTTACTTATATATTATTAGACTTCTATACTACTATAAATTAAAAGTATTATTTTTATTTTTTTCCTTTGTATATTGTATAATATATAAAATATAATACATGTATTTGTATTTGTATTGTATAGTGTCTTAGAAAAAATACAAATACAAATACATGTATTATATTGTACTAGAAAAAAAATACAAATACATATATTATATTTGTATTATATTTGTATTATATTTTTTTAATACTCTGAACAAGATTACTAATATAATTAAGATATAGGTATATATTATAGTATTCTCTCTTTATATAAGTAATTTAGGCTACTTTATAGGTCTAATTATAGATTAAAGAGATAGTATAATTTACTAGTATAATTCTCTTTAGGTAAATAAGTAATTAAAATAACTATTTATTAATAATATAGTAGCCTTAAAGAAGTTTTACTAAAGATTAAATACTTTGCTATATATTTATTAACTAATTAATATAAGTATATATATTATTAATTTAGTCTAGTAGCTAGAAGGATAAAAATATAGCCTATATATACTTAAGTAGTTCTAAATAGCACTATAATTTAGGGAACTTTACCTAACTAAGAATATATTCTAGATAAATCTAAGTCTTTAAAGAAGCTTTAGGGATAAGCTATAAGTGTCTTAGATTAAGTAGATTAGCTTTAAGTTCTACTATAAAGGATTATAGTATTATAACGCTATAAAGGATATTCTAACTTTATCTTTTAAAAAGTTCTAAAGTAACTAATTAAGATCTTATAGTATATTACTAGGGAAGTTAAATAATATTATTATAATTAAATCTAAAATATACTAAGTAACTTTAACTAAACCTATATAATAATTATTTTTAGTATAACTACCTTTAGTTACTTCTTAATTACCTTTTTTATTACCCTCTTAATTAGTATCTTTTACTTTACTTTACTAAAAATATAATACTTATTACTAATTTATACTAAAGAGACTACTTCTCTTTTTTTAAGAGTTTATTAAAGGAATACTTTTTACCTTTTTACTCTTTATTATACTACACTTACCTTAGAGTAATAGGCTAATACTAATTAATAAAATAATTATAGGATTATAGTAACCTCTATAAACACTTTAATAAGTTAAAAAAGACTATAAGGCTTAAATATTAAAAGCTTTCTAGGAATCTAGATTAGTACTACCTAATATACTAATAATATACTACCTATTATAATTAATATTTAGCCTATAGACTATAAAGGCCTAATTATCTCTATATTACTTACCTAGATCTATAAACTAATTATAATTAGTAGTTCCTAAGTCTTCTAATCTACCTACCTCTTTAATTCTTAGTAAGAAGGCTATAAAGAAAGGAGCTAAATAAAGAAAAAGTTTAGTCTTATAAGCTAAAGCTACTAAAAGACACTCTAATCTACTTAAATAACACTCTAAGATTAAGGGTATATTAAATATTATAAAGTGCTTATAATTATAATATATAGATTAATATAATAACCTAATTAATAAGGCTACCTATAGTTATAGTAATACCTCTTAAGTGCTACTATTAGTACTAAATAAGTAAAAGAAATAGGTATATTATAACACTAAATTAAAATAAAATAAAGTAAAAAAAAAAAAAAGAGCCTTAAGCTAAAAAAGAAAAAAAAAAGAGTAGTAAGAAGTAAATATAGACTAATAAGCGCCTAATTAAGGTTAGATTTTCTATTTTATATATTTTCTTTTCTTAGGGGCTAAGAAGAAGAAACTAAGGGATAATTAGAATAAGGTAAAGTAATTTAGAGACCAATTTAAGATAATTAAAAGTTAAAAGATAAGTTAATAAAGAAGAGTAGTTAGTCTAATTAAGTAAAAAGCCTATATAAGGAAGCCTAATTATATAGATAGAATAATAATAAACTTTTTTCTTTTATTTTTAGACTTACTTTTTTAGCTAGATTAGACTATAAGCCTTTCTTCTATAAGCTAATTATATATAATAACATAAGATAATTAGAAGTTTTTACTTCTCTAATTATAGTATATTCTCTTCTAATTAAACACTTTCTCTTTATAATTAAGACATTACTTGTTACTAACCTAAGGGATTTAATACTCTAATTAAGGTAAGCCTTAAACTAATTAAGGAAGTATCTTGTGTTACCTTAGGGGTTATTAGTGTTTTTCTCTAGATTACTATACTACTTTAGTCCCTTTTACTTTATACCTTTCTAATAGTAATATTACTTTTACTTAAAATAGTTAAGTAAATTAACTATAGTTAGTTTATTATATAGAATATTGCTAACTAACACTGCTTTCTAGAATAACGTTGCTTATTAATCTAACCCTTGCTCCTAAATATAGATACTTGTAGTAGAATCCACTAAGCAAAGTAATATTTAAGAAATATAGATTATAGCACTATAGATAGAAGAAACAAGCCACTTTTAACTATATAAATTACCCCCTAAACGCACTACTTAATAATATAGTTAATAAGACTTTATATAATTCTCTTTAGTAATATATCTCTTAAAGGGTAAAAGGAGTATATATTACCTTAATCTATTAACTAGAGGTATTATATAATCTAGTAATTACTACTTAGACTAAAGAGAATACCCCTTATATAAGTAAGGACCTTAATATATAAATTAAATAGTAAATAGATAACTTAAAGAAAAGACTTACTTATATACTTTTTTTTTACTTATATAAAAATATATATTTTTATTAATAGATTATTTACTAATAATATAGACCTAAAACTATAACTTAGTTTTATTATTATACTAGTAAAAGAAGTTACTTATATAAAGACTAACTTTAAAATATAAGGTAATATTATTTATTAAAGCTTTACTAAGTATAAAAGAGTTATATAAAGTATACTTACTAGTAAGCTTTATAGTATAATAATAGGTTTTAATAGTAAGATTACTTTAAGTATAATACTTAATAAAATCCTTTATATACTTAATATTCTAAGAATTTTAGTTATTATATATTTAGACTTTTATTTACTATATAAATACCTTATATAATTAAGAATAGTAAATAAAAAGTAACTTATAATAAATATTATAAGCCTATATAAATTATATAAAAACAAAAAGATCTTAAAAGTTAAATAGATTAATAAAAAAAACAACCTAGTAAATATAATTACTAAGAAATTATTAAACTTTAGCCTTTAAAAGCTAGTTAGTATAAACACACTAAAGATTTAAATTAAAGTGTATATTAAATAAATTAAGAAGACTAATTAATAATTAATTTATATAAAGTATTAGTCCTTATACTATAAAAAGGGTATTATTTAACTTTAGAACCTTATATATATATTTTAAACCTAACTAAACTAAAGACCTTAACTATAACTAGAGTATATAAATCTACTATATAGAAAAAAATATTTCTACTAGGTTATAAAGAGTATATAAACCTTTTATACTTATCTATTACTTAGCTTATATAAAGGAAAATATACCTTAGATTTAATTCTAATTAAGGATTAGGGGCTTAGTACTAAAGCTAAAGAAGAAGCCTTTTTTCTTAATACCTTTTCTTAATTACTTTATTAGTGTATAAGGATTTTAGCCCTTAGAGACTAATAGCTTTTAGTAGTTACTTTAACTATTACTACTATTACTAAAATTACTACTATTATTACCTAAAGAGATATCTCCTTATTTATAGTAACTATATTAAGCTTAATTAGTTTATTTAAATATACTTACTATATACTTTTTCTTAATAGTTAGTAAAGTAATAAAGTATATTATTTATACACTTTTAAGGGTAAGCCTATATAAGTTAGCTATAAAACTAAATAAGTATTATATAAAAGTAACCTTTATATTAAATTACTTTAGTAATAAACTCTTAGATAAAAGTATTAGTATTAAGATAAATAGTAATATTATATAAAGGTATATTAATAACTTTTTACTTTTTATTCTAAAGATTTAATAAAAGTTAGTATATATAAACTATAATAAGAAAAAAGAAATCTTATATATTAATAGTAAAGGCTAAGAGAAAAATATAATTTTAGGTATTACCTATTAGGATATAAAGCCAGGTTATATAATTCTAGTCTTATTAAACCCTAAGGGAACTAATAACTAAAGGCTAAAGGCTAAGCTAGGCTATTATAATATATAAAAAAGATCTATTATAAACTAGTAAAGTTAATAACAATAGGAAAAAGAAAATATATATAAAGTAATAAATAATTAATAAAGTAAGAAAGAAAAAGGAGTTATTAATTAATTATTATATAAAAAAGATAAAGAAGAGGAACTAGTAAGGTTACTATACTAGTAAGGTTTTATATATTATTTATTATTATTAAAAAAGTATAAAGAAGAAAAGAAAAAGAGAAAAAGAGAAAAAAAAGGTAAACAGTAAAAAGTATTTATATAAGAGAAGTTAAGGCTACTAATTATATAAAAGAAAAAAAGGTATATAAAAGTAAAGTAAAAGAAAAAGTAAAAGTAAAGTAAAAACTTATTATATAAGTAAGTAACTATTTAAAAACAACTAAATAGTAAGGTATATATAAAAGAATAGATTTAATTTACTTAGTAAGTATTACCTTATATTTACTTTTTAAAAAGATATATTTAAAGTTTATTTTATTTAAATAACTTTATATATAATAGTAGGCTATTAAAAGTAAAGTTATTATAAGAACTAATTAAGACTATTTAATTAGCTAACGTAAAAGTATATATAATTATAAAAAAAGAAAAGTAAGTGTTAGAATATTAATACTAATAATTATATAACACCTAGTTAGTTAACTATAAATAGTTATAATTTAAGGTTAAAGAGCATAGACTAGTTATTTAGCCCTTAGTTATATTAAAAGGGGATTATACCTTTTAGTTAGCTAAAATAACTTAAGTTATACTTAAGTAGTATATAACTACTTTATATAATAATAGTAGAGTAGACCTAGCTAGTTACCTAATAAGAAGTTAATTTACCTCTACCTTTTACTAAGTATATATATATATAAAGTCTATTTAATACTTTATAAGTATAATATATATATTTAAAGAGTTATATTTTCTAGGTTTATAAAGGAATTACTAAAGTTAAAATGTAAAGTTATTATAAAACCTTATTAGCTATTAGCGTTAGGTTTAGTTACTTTATACTTTAGTATATTTTAAGTAAGATTAAGTAAAAGTATAAATATTATTTTACTTATTAACTTTCTTAATTATAAAGTAGTTCTCTTTAAACTACTTCTCTATATTAATAAAGAAAACGCTAAAATATTTCTTAAGATATCTAGTAATATATAATTACTTTTATTACTTTAACTAGTGTTATTTTCTAGTTATAAGTTAAAACTCTTACTAATTATATATTTAACTATAAAGATATTATTAAACTATTTAACTAAAATACTATAAGGGTAGTTTATTTAAATATACTACCTTAACTACTTAGATCTATAGCTTTACTTTATAGTAATATATTATATAGTAGTTATAAAAGATAAAGTTAAGTAAGTAATATTTAGTGTCTATATTTAGCTAGAATATCTTAACTATTATTACTAGGTAGATTTAGGCTAGTATATAACCTAGGCTAGCTATAGAACCTAATAAGGTCTTAGCTTACTATATTTATACTACTATAGTATAAAAGAAAACTACTATAAACTTACTTATATTTATTAGTAATATTAGGTCTATAGTAAAAAGTATTATTAGAGCTAATATTTATTTTTATTATATAAGGTTAATTACTAGTTAACTTAAAATTAGTAGTCCTTATAAGGCTTAAGCCTACTTAACTATTAAGTCTAATAATATTAAGTATATAAGAAAGTAAATAGTACTTAGTAGTTTACTTAGGTAGTTTCTTTAAGAGAATAAGTATACTACTAGTAGTTCTTAGGCTATAAGTAATATATATATTATTTACTTTAATAGTAGAGGTTATTAATATAATTTATAAGATAAATAAATAGCTTATACTATTTAGGCCTATATAAGTTAAAACCTTAGTAAGTCTAGGCTATATAAGTAGCTACTTATACTAGCTAAGAATTAACTTAGTATAAAGTATAAGTATTATTAAAGATAAATTAGTAGTTTACTTTTCCTAGTAAGATCTACTAGTAGGCTAGTATAAAAGCCTAGTAGGCCTATAATCTTTAGTCTTTTACCTTTTAGTAATTACTATAATATTACTATACGTTTTATTTACTTTAGTAATATACTATTTAATAAAATATTTTTACTTTAGGTAAAGGCTTCTTTTATTATAATATCTTTATTTAAGTTATTTTATTAAAGAGAAATCTTTTAGAGAGTATTTAGTACTTACTTAGTTATATATTTTTCTAGTATAACTAGGTTTTTTAATAACTAAGAGATTTATAAGTTAGTATAAGATAATAAAATATCTATAGCTTTTATATAAAGCTATATATATAGGTCTAGATACTTTTTTATATTCTTAATAATTCTTTTTACTATTTAAATATTTAATTCTATTTAAAATAAATTAACCATATTACTACTATCTAGTTTAAACTCTTTTTACTAGTTTATTATCTTATATAATAGCCTATTACTATTAAAATTTATAAATATAAAGGTATATACATTATTATAGAGGCTTTATAGTAGAAAATAAGTAACTTTATAATTTAGATTTAGCTAAAGCTATATATATAGTTACTATATATTAGTAATTTAGCCTAGTTATACTAGCCTTAGTATACTATTTCTATAAGCTAGTTCTTATTAAAGTAAAAGGGTATCTTTACTATATCCTAGTAAAGAAATTCTTTTTTAAAGATATAGATTAATATAGTTATACTACTACTTAATATAGCCTTCTTACTAGCTATTATAGATCTAATAAGAGAAGTAAGGCTATAATAGGTAATATAAAGTAATATAGTATAAAGGTAAAGTGTAATAATAAAGTAGTAAAATAGGACAAGTAATAATAAAGAGCTAAATAATTAATATAGGACAAGAGCTAAGTATAAGTATAAGTTGTTTATTAAGGTTGCCTTTTCTTATAGAGGGTAATAGGTAATAGAATATATACCCCTAGGTATATACCTAGATATATACTAATAAGGTAATTCTATATTCTACTTGTCTATTTACTATATAAGGCACTTGTCTTATAATATATAGCCTAATAGTTAGTTAATTAGTATATCTAGGATAGCTTATATAACAAGGTTACTAAAGCTATCTAAAGCTACCTAGACTAATAATTATAGTAAGTAAAATAAATTAATAACTAATAAATATATATAGAGCTAAAGGGTTTACTTTTTATAAGGATATTACTTAATATATAGAGAGTTAGCTAGTATTACCTTATTAAGAGTAAAGATTTATTCTTAGGATAACCTAAAGCCTAATAGTTAAAGAGAGTAATATCTAAGGAGGTTACTAAGTTTATATAAAAAGAGATTATTTACTATTATAGTCTTTATGTTAAGCTTATTATTAATAGTAGACCTAAGAATAAAGAATATATTTATTAGTAACACTAAAGGATAAGTTAATATAGTTAACTATATATATTAGTAGTAATTAATAAATAATAAGGATAACTCTAGTTCTTTATTATATATAAAGAAAAAAAGGATAATTATTATAGGTTAGTTAGTTAAATAACTAACTTATTACCTATAAATCTTTAGAGAATCTATAGCTAAATATCTAAGGATTTACTAGTAATAAGTTATTAGGGTTAGCCTAATAACTTTAATATTTATCTATAATAGTTAATATTATAACACTAGTAACTTTCTATAGTGCTAGAAATCCCCTATTATTTATATCTAAAAGAATAGCTAAAAACATAATAAAAACAAGAAACTAAAAAGTATTTAATACTTTTTACTTATATAGTCTATTATATACAAGAAACCTATCTATTTATCTATATCTTTAACTACCTACTACTAACTAGCTTCTTTAATATATTATTTAGTAATAACTTTATAAATCTATCTACTAGGTTATTACTACTATAAATCTATTATATCTTAAAAATCTTATAGTGTTTATATAACTAGTAAAAAGCTATAATGTTTATTATAAGTTACTTCTCCTTTATAGTACTAAGCTTTATAAGGCACCTATAAAGTAAGTATAAGTTAGTGTAAAGTATTATAGGTATTTATAGTAGTTTAAGGTAGTTAGTAATTATTATAAAGGTAGTACTAATTATATAGGTAATATTAGTACTAGTAACTATCTTATAAACCTTAGAGGTAAGTACACTATATATAACTTGTTTATACTTTATTAAGCTAAAGTAAATAATATTACTAGTTAATTTAAAGCTTTTATTATTAGTAGTAGTTTACTTAATAATTTATTTATTAGTAAGGACTATAATAAAGCTAAGTTAAAAAGTAAAGTTATAGTTATTTATAAATAAGTTATTAATAAATATAAAAAGCTTAGTAGTTATAAGGTTAATTAGTAAAAATTATAAGCTATAGTTAAAGTTATTAATTTACTATTTAATTTAGTAGTTTAAAGCTTTAATCTCCTCTACTATAGATAATTAGTGTTAAGTAGTAACTAAATAATTAAAGTAGGCTTTAGGTTAATAGATAAAAGTAATATATACACTATAGGTATATTACTAGATATAATCTTACTAAGTAGTAGGTAATTTCTTATTAATAAGGTAGAGCTTTTTACCTTAGCCTTTCTAATAAAGAGTAAGCTTACTATTAGTAGTAATAGATAATATACTACTATTAAAGGTAATAAAGTTATTAGCTATAAGCAACTACTTAGGTTTTACTATAAAAGTAGCCTTCTTAAGCTTCTTCTTTTTATAAGTAAAGAACTTATTATTTATAAGGCTAATTATATTATTTATTTATATACTAATTAATCTAAAGTTACTATTATTAGGTAATAATATTAATAGGTAAAAGTTAAAGGTTAATAAATCTATCTAGAGATTCTCTCTATAATAGTAGTTATAGGTTACCTACTAGTAAGTTTCTACCTCTATAATACTATATAATAGCTTAGTTACTATTATTATTATATTTACTAAGTAAAGATAGTAAATTTATATAGGTAGGTAAATAAAAATAATATAATTTAGTAGTATTACTAATTAAGTATATACCTAGGTAATATTATATAACTAGAGGAGAAATCTATATTAAAGTAATAAGAAAGCAAAGATAAGTATTAATTACTAGGCTATTTACTAGATAGTAAATAACTATATAAGAATTATTTTTTTACTATTATCTATATAGCCTTAGATAATAAGCTATAATTTCTTATAAGGCTACTTATTTTTACTTTTTACTTTATAGACTATATATAATTTAAATATATAGGTATTACTATAGGATTTTTTATTATAGGTAATAATATAAAATATACTATAGTTAATAAAGGCTTTTACTTTTACTTTATTAGATTCTTTAAAGGGTTTACTAGGTGTAGTAATAATCCCTTTTTTATATAGCTTAATAGTAAGTATATTATCTACCTCTTCCTTTATAGTTAAGAACACTATAGTTATAGTAAAGTATATCTCTATAAAGAATATAGGTATTAGGTTCTTTTATAGGCAACTCTAGTGTTATTATAGTAGTTTATTATTAATAATAATAGTATTATATACTTCTTCTTTAGCTTTAGGTATCTTTATAGGACCTTTTTACGCTTATATAAGTATATAGGTTATCTTCTGCTAATAAAGAGTAGCTAGTAGGCTTATTTAGCGTAAGAAGGTCTATTTAACTTTCCTCTATATAGTAAGGTTTTACTATAGTAATCCTAAAGTTATATAGGCTATAAGGTAAATTAATAGTATAAGTAGTACTATTATTAGTAATAAAGTAAAATAGGCCTTACTAGCTATATTTTTTATACTATATATAGATAAAGATTAAAGAGGTAAAGTAATAGTATTAGTTAAATCTAGGCTATTATATATAGCTAGTGCTTTATAAAGCTATTACTTTATATAGATTTAGTATACTATAGGTATTACTTTTTTAATTACTTTAGTGTACTATATAGTAGTTATAGTAAGTAGTAACTTATTAGTTATTTAAGGTATACACTAAAATAAAGAAAGTTAAGATAAGGCTATTAGGCTAGTAGTATTATTAATTACTTTAATAGTAATTAAAAGTAACTTTAGGTTTAGTACTAGTTTCTTTATAAATAATCTTATAAGTATAGTAAAAGGTATATAATAGTACTTAACTTTACTAATACTATAATAGGCTTTAATAAGTACTTCTTTTACTTTAATAGATAACCTATAGGTAGTATATTTAAACTTACTAAAGTAAAAATTTAGGCTAGTGTTAGTTATTATCTAATTAAGTAGGCTAAATATATATTAATCTAGTATATCTATAGTGCCTTTATATATACTTTATAGTAATAGATTATAAGAATCTTACTATATTAAACACTATTACTATATTAACTATATAAAGTACTAGTTTATTACTATTAAATATATTATATTAATAAGGATCTTATAGTTAAACTTATTATTATTATATAGTATAAACTTAAAGTAACTAAGGCTTTAGAGTATAATTAGTAGTAGTAGTAGTACTTATTAATAGCTTTAATTAATAAAAGGGAGGTGTTTTCTTTAGTGTATTTAAGTAACTTATAAAGTTACTAAATAATAAGTAGCTAAATTACTAGTAGATTTAGTATAATTTACTATTTATTAGGTGTTACCTAGTAATACTCTTCTCTAGTAGTTATAAAAGTATTTATAAGTAGCTAAATTAGTAAATAATAAGTATAATATTATTACTTAGATTAGCTAGTTAGTAAAGTTATTAAATTTTATACTATAATAGTCTATATTTTTAAGTAAAAAGAAATAAAGTATTAGTAGTTATTATATAAAAAAAAGTTACTAAGTAGTATAAGTATATTAATTACCCTAGGGATTTAAAGTAATTACTACTACTAAAGTAAATACTTACTTTACTTACTTAGTAGTATTTATAGGTATCTTTTTACCTAAGTAGTACTAAAGGGTAAAGTATTACTTATAGCTAGTAGTTAATTTCTTAGCTATACTAGTGTTAAGTATAATACTATAAAAAGTTACTACTAAATAGTGTTATTAAGTATAAATATCTTATTAGTTTTTATAGTCTTACTAAGTAATAGCTCTTTAGTAGTTCTTATAAGTAAGTGTATAAGTAGTTACTAGTTATATAACTTAGAGAATATAGTTAGGCTATTAATTAATAGTTATATAAAGAAGATAGTAAATATAAAGAACACTATATCTATATAGTTATTATTATTACTAATAGGTTATTTTTACTATTACTTACTTCTTAAAGATAACTTATATTATAACCTTTATAATTAAGAAGAAAGTAGTTAAAGGTAGCTAGTAAAGCTTATATAAAGTAGGTGCTTTTATACTAGTTAAATAAGGATTACTACTCTTCTTTAGTGTATTTAGTTAACTAATAACTAGGCTTACTATAAATAAAGCACTTCTTAGTTAATTTATTACTATACTAGTTTTTACTATAGTAGTTACTTTATAAAGAACCTTATATTTACTATAGATTAGTATAATTATTATAGCTACTATTATACTTATAGTTAACCTAAAATTACTTATCCTCTATAGTAGATTTATCTATAAGGTATTATATAGGTAGCTTATAGTAAAGTAAAGTATTTACTACTTTATTATATAGTTATATATAAAGGCTATAGAATATAGCTAGTAGGTTAAGAAAGCTATAGTACACTTAGGTATACTATAGTAATAGGTAATAAGGTACTTATAATAATCCTTATCCTTAGGTAGGCTATTATAAGTAGTTACTTTAACTAGCTTAGTAACCTTTTTAATAAGTAACTTAAGGATCTTAAGCTTATTTTTACTATAGTTTTTATAAGTAATTAAGTTAAATAATATATAGTAAAGCTTAGTAATATAGGCTAAGTATACTTATTACCTTTAAATTATTCTTTAAGCTTTACTATTAAAGTATTAAAATTACTTACCTATTAGTAAAAGGTAAAAGTATAATACTCCTATAGTTTACCTTAGAGTATTACTTAAATTACTACTCTATAGTAGTCTTATATTATATCTACCTAGATATAAAAGTTATAGAATAATAGTAATTTTAAGTTAATAGTCTTATATAGGCTACTAGTGTATTTTATAGTATAGTTATTAAAGTATATCTTTATAAGGTTACTTATTTACTTTAGCGTTAGCTTTAATATTACTACTAATATTACTATAGTTAATAAAAGCTTTTATAGTAGTATAGTAGTTATTATATATAGGCTATTAATTTTAGCTATTATACAAGGTTTTAGTATTAATAAAGATAGTAGTAAAGTAAAGGTTAGGTTATTATAAGAGGTTTAATAGCTAGTTACTAGTAATAGGTATACTTTAACTATTTTTACTTTATATATAATTATCTTGTAGCCTTTAATATCTTTAATAAAGTTAAAGTCTTTAAGGTATTCTCTAAAGTTATATAATAATCTCCTAATAATAGTAATTATTTTATTAGTCTAGTAGGTGCCTTTCTCCTGTTAAAGGGTATTAAATATATATTAGGTAATTAATAAGTATTTACTATAGTTAACTTATACTTTATAGTTTATAAAGAAGTTATATAGACTTATTAAGACCTTTAGGTTAATAGCTTTAAAGTTACTAATAAGCTAGTTAGTAAAGTCTTCTTATATATAGTAAAGTAATTTACTACTAAGCTAGTTATTATAGTTAGATTTACTAAGGTAAAATATAATAATAGTGTTAAGTATAAAGGACTATTACTTCTTTATAAGGTTAGTTAGTAACCTTATAATATAATTTTTCCTTTATTAGTATAAAAGAATATACTATATAAAGGTAAAAGGTATAGTAATAATATTATTTATTACTATTATTTTTTTACTATATTAGGTAGTATATTATATTTACTATAAATCTCTTTTTTTTATTACCTTATAGGTAAAAGTATAGTAACCTATAAGCCTTACTTACTTATAAGCTTATTTTATTTACTTATCTTAGCTTAGGTCTTCTACTTATAGGTGTAGTATTATTTACTATTATCCTCTATTAGCCTAATAACCTCTTAAATATAGGCGTTTCTTCTAGTAGACTAGAAGGCGTATACGTTTATTAGAGGGATTACTACTAGTAGTATAAATAGCTAGAGAAAAATATACTCTTATAGGTAAATAACTTAAGGAAAAATAATAGGCTATTATATTAGCTACTTATTAACACTGTTAGTTAGTAAAAAGAGAAAAAATAATAGGCTATTATATTAGTAACTTATTAACACTATTAGTTAGTAAAAAGAAGAAAAATAATAAGCTATAATATTAGTAACTTATTAACACTATTAGTTAGTAAAAAGAGTATATATATAGAAAAAAGAAGTTAGTAAGCTAAAAAGCTTATAATAAATAAAATATAGTAAATAATTACTAGTTAGCTATAGGTATATAAGGTAAAGGGTTTTTTATAGTTAAGAGTGCTTCTCTAAAGGTAATAAAGCTTATATAATAGATATAAATTAACAAGGTTTCTATAAGTTAAGAGGACTAGTTATAGATCTATTAATTAACCTATTATAATAGGTAATTAGTATAATATTACAGTAAGAGTATTTATAGAGGCGTTTTTTAGTCCTTGCCTACTCTAGATATATAAATAATTAACTAGTAATAATTACCTCTTCTTATAGTCCTTACTAATCTATAGTTTAGATAGTAAAGTTAACTTACGTAGTTAATAGTAAAGTTAACTACTAATTAGTGTTAATAACACTAAAGGATAAGTTAATATAGTTAACTATATATATTAGTAGTAATTAATAAATAATAGAGAAACTATAGTTCTTTATTATATATAAAGAAAAGAAGAATAATTATTATAGATTAGTTAGTTAAATAACTAACTTATTACCTATAAATCCTTAGAGAATCTATAGCTAAATATCTAAGGATTTACTAGTAATAAGTTATTAGGGTTAACCTAATAACTCTAATTTTTATCTGTAATAGTTAACATTATAATAATATTATTACCTTTAATAAGAAATATAGTATAAGAAGGAGGTTAGTATCTTTATATAACCCTAGGGCAAATAAAGCTATTAAGGCTAGCTACTAACTAATTACTTATATATTATTAACTTTTATAAAGGGTATATAACTTAACTTTTATCTTTACTTACCTACTGCCTTATTTATAGATTTAAACTAGTATTTATATATTAACTAGCTTTAGTCTTTTTTACTTAATATATATATATAAACCTATTATACTAATTAAGATATTAACGCTAATTTAGAGGGTTTTAGATTAGTTATTTATTATAAATATAGACTAAGAAATATAGATAAACCTAAGGGTATTTTTATAACTAGACAAGGACTATAAGAAGGTATAGAAACTTATTATAGTATAATATAAAAAAGTAGCTAAATATTATAATAACTAATATAAGAGAATATAGTGTAATAGCTAATTAAAAGTTAGTAATATAGTCTTAGTATTTGATATTAAAAAGTTAATTATATAGGCAGAAAGATCTTAAGTATAAGGCTAATTAGTGTTCTTAATGCTACTAATAAAGAATTAGAAGTTATCTATAGTAGTAGAGATACTATAAAGATAATAAAGAAGATAATAAAAGTAATAATAATAGTAGTAAATAAAGGGAGTTATTTACTATTAAGTTAATTTAAGAGAAGGATATTAATTCTTTATGCTTTTCTTTTTTTATTATTATTATTAATAAATAAAGGAAAATAAAAGTAAAGCTAACTAGAGCTAAAAAAAGGCACTAGACTATTCTTTTTTACTTTTATTTACTTTACTTTTTTACTTATATTACCTTTATAAAAGGTTTTACTTTTATTTCTTATTTACCTTTATTTTATTTTCTTTTACTTAAGGAAAGCTAATTAGAAGGTAAATTCTTTTTTTTCTTTTAGATTCTTTTATAATATATAGACCTTTTTTCCTTTATTTTCTATCTCTATCTCTCTCTTAAAACCTTACGTCTTATTTTTTATTTTTAAAGGAATATATATCTTCTTTAACTTCCTTGCTTAATAGTATTTAACACTTTTACTTTTATAAAGGTCTAAGAATTATATCTTATAACCTACTAACCTACTAATAAACCTTCCTAAGTAACTATAATTATAAAGAATAAACTAGTCCTCTATAACTATAAGTTAAGTAGTAATAAGCTTAACTAACCTTAAAAAGAAGATACTACTTTAGTAAATCTAAATTTACTATTAATCTCCTTTCTAAAGAAGGTAACCTAAAGTAAGTTCTATTATAATAATAGCTATAAGGGTAATATACTTAAAATAAAACTAAGAATAAACCTATAGCCTTAGTAAGCTAACCTAGGAGTATATCCTCTTAACTAGCCAAGTAAGTAAATAAGTATAAGTAATTTAATAATAAAAGAAAAGTTAGTCTATAATTAAATACTTATTATTAAGAGAATTAAATCTTAGTTTTATAGAGAAATATAGTAAAGGTTTATTATTAGCCTTTATAATTTTACTAAAGATCCTAAAGACTCTAAGGACCTATACCTCTAATAATATAAGGTTGAAAGGTATCTTAAGTAAGCTATTAAGGTATATAAAAAAAAGAACCTAAGGAGGTCCCAGATAAAAAGCTAACTACTAATAACACTATAAACTTTACTTTTTAAACTAGTAAAGTTATTAAGGCTATTATAAAGCTTAATAAAAAAAAGTTACTATAAGTATACTTATCTCTAAATTAAAGTATAAGTAAATTAGAACTTAGAGGACTACTTAGTATACTTCTTTTACTTTAAAAAGTAGCTATAGAAACACCTAGAGAGGTAAAAAGTTAAGATTAGTAAACTAAGAAATATAGTACTAGTAGCTAAAAGACTATAGGAAGAACTAGCTAGTTACTAATTAACTACTAAGCTAAAGACCTATAGTGCTAAAGAGGCTAAGGTATTAGAAGTTCTAGCTAAGAGGCTAAAAATAAATTAATATATCTACTATAGATATAAAGGTTATAAATTAGTATAATACTAGTTAATTATAAATATAATACTTATAGCTAAAAAGGCTATATTATAAGATATTACTAATAGGTTATTAAAAACTTAGTAACCTAGACTAGTAAAAGGCCTATAGCTATAGTCTAGTAAGTTATAGCTATAAGTAAAGAACTATTAAAAGCTAAAAAGATTATAAATATATAAAGTATAGTAACTATATAAGTAAATAAGGATATATAGGCCTAGATATATATAGAATATATAAAAAATAAAGTGTTCTTAGATAGTAAATAATTACTAAAAGTATACTAATAAACTAATTAATAGACTAATAAAGCTAAAACCTAGCTTATAGGTAGACTAGATAAAGCTAAATAAAATAAATAGACTAGTAAGACTAAAACCTAGCTTATAGGTAGACTAAATAAGGCTAAATAAAATAAATAGACTAGTAAAGCTAGAACCTAGCTAATAAGTAGACTA
Organism: Colletotrichum navitas; assembly: GCF_030913465.1. Classification (NCBI taxonomy): domain Eukaryota; kingdom Fungi; phylum Ascomycota; class Sordariomycetes; order Glomerellales; family Glomerellaceae; genus Colletotrichum; species Colletotrichum navitas. The sequence continues at coordinate 47,447 of NW_026850661.1, forward strand.
AATAACACTAAATAAAAAAATAATAATATTTTAATAATAATTTAGTAATAATAATATAATAATAAGTAATAAAATAAATAAATAACTAGTAATTACCTTAGAGACTATAAGTTAGCTTAAAGGCTAAGTCTTTAGAAAAGAAAGGTAATTATAAGGAATATAGATAGTCTACTAGGTATTAAGGGCTAGATACTATAGATTAATTATTTAGTAATTAGTTAGTAATATATTATTAATAGACATTAAGGGATTCCTTTAGTAGACAGTTAGAAGGCTAAGTTAAAGTCTTATAATATACTGTTGTAAAAAACGACGCCGTTAATTACAGGCAGTAATTAACGCCTTATATCACCTTGTGTGACACACCCCCCCAGATTGCAGAGACACTTCTGTGTTGTGTAATCTGCTTCTTGGCTGGCAGGGAAGCTACCATGACCCCCCTCCGTGATCCATTAAGTCCTAATCAGGGGTCTTGAATTAATCGCTGTAATAGAAGAACGCTCGGCTGACTAAGCTTAATAAGGTCCATCGGCCCCATGGTGTCTACAAGGGGAATCGAACCCCCAGGATCTATGATGCTCAGACGCTAACTCTGCACTTATACCGTAAAGGCACAATGCAGAGCGAACTAGGCTCATAACTGTCGTAAAAAACGACGCCGTTAATTATGGGCAGTAATTAACGCCTTATATTACCTTGTGTAACATATACCTATACCTACGTTTTTTTACCTATATTATTCTCTAGAATTAGCTTCTAGCTATAATCCTATTATAATATTTTTATATTTTTAAAATAATATATAAAATATAAAATATAGATAGTATATATTAAATAAAAGAATAAATTTATTAGTAACCTTAACCTTAACTTTAAAGCTACTTATACTTAATTAAAGTAGAATTTATATTTATTATTATTATAATCTTACTATATTTCTAGTGTAACCTTAAGCTTTATAACTATAGTATACTCTTTAAAGCCCTTAATAAAAATCTATTTTAAATGTATTTTCCCTTAATACACTGTTAATAGCTAAGAATACTAGAGAAGTCCTTAGAATACCTTAGAAATAAGTATAAGTAATCCCCTTATATCCCTAGGTCTAGTTATTTAGTTAGATCTATAAGCTCTATTACTTATAATAATATAACACTATTATATCTTATCTCTTATTTACCTCTCTTACCTCTTATCTTAACCTTTATTACCCCTTTTGTCTCTAAAATATAGTAAGTTTAATAAGAAAGTAAGCTAGACACTTTCTTATTATACCTTAAAGAGTACTATTTTAACTATTACTTAAAAATCTAAATCTTCTTAGAAATAGAAATAACTTTATATAGAAATACTAATAAGATTTAAAAAGTAAGAAAAAGTAGTATAGAAATTCTTCTTTAACCTTAACCTTATACCTAGTCTTAGGGAACTTAGGTGGTGTGCTAAGCCTGTCTATAGACCGTTTAGGCAAATACCTAAAAGATTAACCAATGTTGGCACTTCGTGCCAGCATTACACCACATATACACTTATTAAGGGAAGTCCCTACTTATTCCCTTACATGACGCCTACTTTGAAGGCGATGATGGCTCCCCGCGGCCTGCTGAACCCCAAACTTTACAAAGGCTGTCTGTAGGAGGCCCCTGGCTTTTCCCCTAATAGGTTCTCCTATCTTCCCGCTGATGTTAATGATCAGGCCAAAAGCGTATCTGTTCCAAAAAGTAAGGTTTGTAGCTCGGGCCGGATACCTTTTGCGGGCGGGGGACCGTTATCCGCACTCTCATATTATGAACGCCCCATCAGCTTTGCAACATTGGGTCGAGAGATTCGACGCTTAATCCTGACATAGTGTCCGTCTCGACCGTCTTCTCTCTCCATGGCTTCTGACAAGAATGATGCCTCATACGGGGCTCAGGAACTTAGGGCCCTGGTCTCCCAGGCGCTGCACGTTCCAGAGAACTCTATTCACGATGGTGACTCCTTTGTCAGTCTTGGGGGTACGTAAACAGCTATTCTGATGGCCTTCCTACACGCAAATCTTACAGGACTATCGTAGGCGACTCCTTCAAAGTCGTACGGCTGTATCAGAAATGCATCAGTTTAGGCCTGGATGTACGCATCCAAGACATCCTCAAACGGCCGCTGGGAGAGATAATTGCTCTCGCGGATCGATCCGGATGTAAACTAAGCCGATATGTCAACAGTGAGCCAGCAAGATTTTCGCTAATGCCGTCCGAGTACGACTTTAGCAGGGCTTACAAGCACATCCAAGAGAAGTATGGCCTGGCGCCAGATGCCATCCAAGACGTCCACCCGTGCAGCCCAATGCAGGAGAGCATGTACATCGGCCAAAAGCTGAGCTCGACGCCCCTCTATCGGACTCGCGGTCTCTTCTTGGCACACCGCAGACTTGACCTGCGCGACTTTGAAAGGGCATGGAGCAACGTCGTCCAAAGACACCAGTCGCTCCGGACAGTCTTTGTAGAAACTTCGGACCCAAGCTCGGGTCGAGCTCTGGATGCGGTCATATTGGAGAAATATCCATCCGCCGTGACAGTGACGACCGACGCCGGCCATGTCCATGAGATTGTCGAGAGATTCCATAACAAGCCCTGCCAGGCGACTTCGGACCGCACTGAACCAAACGAATCGCGGCATAAAGTCACCGTTTACATCTCCGGCGGCCAGACACTTGTTGAGTTCGATCTAAGTCATTTGTCAATAGACGGAGAATCATTAACGATACTCGTCAATGATCTGACGAGAGCGCTCATCGGCCAGAAAGTCGACAAGCCAGCCCCAAGCTACCGGAGGTACATCGACTATCTCCAGAACCAGGCTGATGAAGATGCTGCGCTCGACTACTGGGTGGAGTACTTGGACGGCGCCGAGCCGTGCTGCTTCCCGGCCATGAACGACAACAGCGCCGGCGACGAGGGCTCGTCTCAGGTGATAGAAATCATGCCTGCCGTCCACGGTGAGACACTGGAGCTCATTCAGGCCTTCTGCCGTGGCGCCAACACAACCGTGTTCGGCGCGTTACAGGCGGTATGGGCCCTCGTCCTCTACGCGTACACGGGAGACGACGACGTGTGCTTTGGCTACCTCTCATCCGGACGGGACCTTCCCATCAGCGGTGCTTTCGACATTGTCGGACCGATGATGAGCCTCCTCGTGTGTCGGGTGCGATGCGTGGCAAAGAGGACCGTCGGTGACCTCGTCGACGCCGTTAGGGATGACTTTGTCAACGCGATGCCGTACCAGTGCTACTCTCTAGGCAAAGTGCGACGGATACTGGGCATGAACGAGACGTCGAGGCTGTTCAATACGATTGTGACAGCCTACCACTCCTCGTCAACCCCGGTTGTCAACGTCGGGACCGACGGTGAGGTTCTCAAGATGCTCGCCAGAAGCAACACCTCCGAGTTCGACCTTGTGCTCAAAATTGTCGCCTCGGACCGCGACCTGAGCATAAGGCTCGCCTACGCCACCGCCACCCTGTCTCGAGCTATGGCCGAGAGGGTCTCGCAGACCTTCTCCGCCTTCCTCGAAAGGCTTATTAGAGTCGGTCGCACTGCGGGCTGCCACGTAAGTCGTATTATTGGAATCGGTCCTCGTGACGCGCGTCAGATCTCCGCCTTGAACTCTGTCACCAGCGGCCTGTGTACCGAGGCGGCGTGTGTCCACGAGCTCATCGAGCGGCAGGCGCGCCTACGGCCAGCAGCGCCCGCCATTTATGCCTGGGATGGCGAGATGAGCTACCGGGAACTGGATGAGGCGGCCGACATCGTCGTGCGTCATATTGCGAGCCTCGGTATAGGGCCGGGAGCGTACATTGCTCTTTGCTTCGACAAGTCCCTGTGGTATTCTGTCGCGCTTTTGGGCGTCTTGAAGAGCGGCAACGCCTTTGTGCCCATTGATGTCGAGAATCCTACATCACGCAGGCTGGAAATCCTGCAGCAACTGGGCATTGGCGGGAACTCGGGCCTAGTCATTTGTTCGAGCAGCCAGGCTTCATCCTTGAAGCATCTCAGCGGACATGTGCTTCAATTACCTTGTGCGAAGCTCGACGCCGAGCTGCGCTCGCCCTCTCTTCCAGTGTCTGTTGACCATCCGGCCTATGTCATCTTCACGTCGGGTTCTACCGGAACACCCAAGGGTGTCATTGTGGACCATCGAGCATACACATACGCTGTCCATGCTCACAGCGGCGGCATTCGTATCGATCAGGACTCCAGGGTCCTCCAGTTTGCCTCGTACGGCTTTGACACCAGCATTGAAGATCATCTGACCACGTTGGCTGTGGGTGCCTGCTTGTGCGTGCCCTCGGACGAAGACCGTCATACTCTCCTGGGCCTCGCATCTTTTGCTCGTAGCTCTGGCGCCAACTGGGCGCACCTCACGCCGTCCTTTGCCGCCATGCTGCCCCCCTCCCTCCTGCCGACGATCCGCTACATGGTTCTCGGCGGCGAGCCGATGACGGGGGATAACATTCGCATCTGGTCCTGCCCATCTCCCGGACCGCAGCTCATTCAGGTCTATGGACCGTCCGAGTGCTGCGTGACAAGCACCATCACCCAGCCCGTACTCCCTGACAGCGACCCAACCGACATTGGCACCGCGCTGCCCGGCTGTAAAACATGGATTGTCAAGCCCAGCGACCCGGACAGTCTCCAAGTGGTCGGAGCTGTGGGCGAGCTGCTAGTCGAAGGCCCAATTCTTGCCAAGGGCTATCTCGGTGATGCCGAGCGGACTAGCATTGCCTTCGTCGAGGGCCTGCGCTGGGCCCCCGACAAGAGACTTTATCGAACGGGCGACCTGGTGCGGTACGACTCGGCCGGACACCTGCACTTTGTCGGTCGCCGGGACACTCAGGTCAAGCTCCGCGGTCAGAGGATAGAGCTTAGGGAGATCGAGCGGCGGTTGGCACTCAACCCTTCGGTCCAGCACTGCCTCCTCCTTGTCCCCGGATCAGGACCATGTGCAGGGCGGCTCATCGCCATAGTGGCACCCAGGGAAGCCGAAACGCCCGACATGAAAACGCGCCCCCCGACGTCTCGGTTCTGCCGTTGTCCATTGAACTCTGCGAGGATACGCCTTGGCTTGACCGCGTCGACGATTTGAGGAGCTTTCTCGTCGAGAGGCTTCCCGCGTACATGAACCCGGACATCTGGGTGCTTGTCCGAGCCATTCCAAGGAATTCATCAGGCAAGCTCGATAGACGAAAGGCAGCCCGATGGCTCGAGGGTCTCGCGACAGAGGACTTCTCGCACCTAATCACGCTGCAGGAGAGGGAGTCCAAAGAATACCAGCCCACCGAACAGGATTTTACCATGCGGCGCATCTGGAGTGAGGTCTTAAATATTCGGGAGGACGACGTGGGCTGGAACACGTCCTTTTATCATCTGGGTAAGTACTCCTACATCGTCCGATGTTTTCTTAATGTTGAACTCCCACGGCAGGCGGCGATTCCATTTCAGCCATGGCACTCAGTAGCTTGGCGCAGCGTGGAGGCGTGGCCACGTCTCCCGCCGATATCCTCCGGCACAAGACCATCATGAACATCACGAGGGCAGCTTCGAAAAGACAACCGCCGCGGAGTGACACCGACAAGTCAGCCGCAAGTACAGACTCTTCTGCATCCGAGTTCGTACCGTTATCGCCTATACAGCGATTGCACTTTGAAGCGTCACCTCAGGGGGACTCGCTTGATCAACAAAGCGTGGTGATGCAAGTCACAAAGGAATTGGACCAGAAAGAGCTCCTCAGAGCCATAGACTCTGTTTTTGAAGCGCACCCCATGCTACGTGCCCGCTTCGAGTGTCATGACGGTGTGTGGAAGCAGCGGCTGCCTCCCAGCTCTGCCTCAGCCGCAGCCCCCGCCGATACTCACGACTACCGGGCCCGCTTCCACAATCGAGATGAGCCTGGTTATGTTCTGGAGTGTATTGCCGAGTCGCAGGCGTCCATTGATTTCGTCCACGGCCCGCTAGCGGCCTTTGATGTGTTCAAGGACGAGACCCAGACTCTCTTATCGGCAACGATCCACCACTTGGTCGTTGATACCGTCTCGTGGCGGATACTATTTCGGGAGCTGGAAGAATTTCTCAAAGACGGGACACGCCCGGCACCCGAGGCCACCCCGTTTCAGGCATGGTCCTCAGCGCAATGTGAGTTCGCGTCTGAATTGGATCCGCAACGTGTCCTGCCGGCCCACGAAGAGACTTTGGCAGTGGATTTGGGATTCTGGGGCATGGATGGCAAAGAAAACACGCATTTTCATGTGACGTCCCGTGACTTATATGTCGATGAGCGTCGCTGTGTGCCACGGAGCGGAACTGAGCACGGTGACATTGATATCGTCTCTGCTGTCTTGGAGTCGTTTGAGAAGGTGTTCGGACGCCACCCCATCCTTTTCCAGGAGGGTCATGGCCGAGAGCCGTTCGCTCCCCATCTGGATCCATCAAGCACAGTTGGCTGGTTCACAACCTTTTGCCCAGTTGTCGTCCCCAAGTGTCGTGATGACATGACCAAAATCGTCCACGAGGCCAGGTTGCGCACGCCACTTAACGGCCTGGCGTACTTTGCTTCGCGGTTCCTCAGCGAGGACGGTGCCAAGGCCTTTGGAAACCGTCACTCGCCGATGGAAGTCACGCTCAACTATCTGGGATCGTTTCAGCAGTTCCAGAGGAGCGACTCGGTCTTCAGACGGTGCGGTCAAGAATTGACCGACAAGGTATCCAACATAAGGCGACGTAAGCGAGGGCACGCTTCGAGATACGCCCTCATTTCCCTATTAGCAGTCCCAGGAGATTGCGGGCTGCGCATTCACGTCGAATGGAGCACGCACATGAGGCACCAGGACAAGATCAACGAATGGCTATCTCAACTGGAAGAGAATCTACGACAAACCCATCTCTGCGGCCAGCCCATGCTAGAATCCCCTGGACGCAGAGCGCCTTTTGGTACTCCGATGCCCTCTGCCTTCGGCATGAAACGCAGCCAGGTTGAAGCCGTACTAATGCTAGCCGAATCCAGGCTGGGGCTTGAACCCAGCCATATAGAATCTGTATACCCCTGCTCTCCGCTCCAGAGCAGCCTGATTCTCTCGCAACTGAAGAAGCCAGGCACTAACGACTATGAACAACGCTTTATCCTCAAACTCTCACGGAGGAACGGAGGGCTCGTCGACCTCGATAGGTTGACGGCCGCTTGGAAGCGGCTCGTCGCATCCCATCCCATCATGCGCACCATTTTTCTTGAGGACATGTCGGGAACCTTTATACAGGTCGTGTTGCGGTCCGTGGATGTCCAAGTTGAACTTCTCCCCACGAAAGAAGACGCATCGTCTCTCTGGGCGACCTGGGATCCGCGCCTCCGATGCCCCGGACCTCTGGGTGGCAGCGTGCATCACAGGCTCGGCATCCGCGTCGCCGCCGACGGATCTGTCTACTGCCTGCTGGCCAAAAACCACCTAATCACGGACGGCACAACATCTCGACTTTTGTTAATTAATCTCATAGCTGCATATGACGGCGCACCACTGGGCGAGACGTACACATTTGCAACCTATGTCGACTACACTTGCCAACAAGACAAACGGGCTGCCGTTCGATATTGGACTACCTACCTTGAGGGCGCCAGGCCTTGCTGCTTCCCCCGCCTACGGACATGTTTGCCACAGAGAGATCAACCGAACGAGTTCGTTCGCGCGAGCGGCGTCGTGCCGGATACATCCCTCGTCGACATGGTATCCAGGAAGCTTGAGGTGACCCGCGCGGCAGTCTTCCAGGCAGCTTGGGCGACGGTTCTGTCGGTGTATGTCGGCCGTGACGACGTAGTCTTTGGGCTCCTCTCTCACGGAAGAAGCATTCCGGTTACTGGCGCTGCAAAGATGATTGGCCCGATGGCCGGTATGGTGCCGATGAGGGTCCGCATCGATGGGAGGAGGACCGAGATGAAGGAGGTGGTGAACGCTGTGCACCACGACAACATAGAGCACACCTCCCAGGAGCATGCGCTCCTGTCACTGGCTGAGATACAGCACACTTCTGATTACAAGGGGGGAGCTATGTTCAACACGATACTCAACTACCAAAAAAGGAGTCGAGGTGACGCCTTCGCGTCTGGTAGCCTTAGATGTGAGCTGGTCTTTTCGCGCGACACGAGCGAGGTACGTCTCTCAGGTCTAACGAATTGCAATTTGCCATGTTCTTTTTATCTTAAGCCAACATTCATCTCGAACGTCATTCGAAAGAAACTGACAGTCCCTTCGGGTCTTAGTTCGATGTTGCCGTTTCCGTGACCCAAGACGGCGACGACGATGGCTTTCGCGTCACCATTGAGTCACCAGCATACTTCATGTCCAAGATTCAGACAGAGCGTCTTCTGGCAGTATACCTCCAAGCTGTTCTGCAAATATGTGTTGGGCTTGACCGGCGGCCCCCTGATCTCGAACTCTCCACCACGCTCGATATGCAGCAGGTGGTGGAATGGAACAAAGCATCGTCGCAGCTAGAGACCAGCCGTCGTTGCATTCATGGTATGATTGACGAGACGGCAGATCGCCAGCCTTCAAGCCCGGCCATCTCATCTTGGGATGGCGAACTCTCGTACGCGGAACTGAACGACCTGTCTAAGAGGCTGGCGTCCCGTTTGCAGACTCTGGGCACCAGACCGGGGGCCGTGGTGGTCCTGTGCTTCGAGAAGTCTCTCTGGGCCGTCGTGTCCATGTTAGCAGTCGCCAGGTCAGGAGCGGCCTTTGTGCACATCGACCCTGCAGGGCCATCTAAAAGAATCGAGTCCATCGTGGGACAGACGAAGCCGGCGCTGGGCCTCGGGTCGGTGTCTGGTTACGAAAAGCTCTCACGCCACATTCGGCCGGTCATCGTTGTTGACCGAAGCCTAGTAGAGGGAATCCCCTCCGTCAGCAACGTCTCTGACGTGGCCGTTGATCCCGGAAGCGTGCTATATATCTGCTTCACTTCCGGCACGACCGGCACGCCCAAAGGGGTTGTGATCCCGCATGAGTCCTTCTGCTCCGCTGTGGCATCCAACAGCTCTGAGCTACAAATCACAGCCGAGTCGAGAGTGCTTCAGTTTACGCACTTCTGCTTCGACGCGTGCCTCGAGGAGACTTTTACAGTCCTCGTGGCTGGCGGCTGCATTTGCATCCCATCAGAGGAGGAGAGAATCTCAGACCTGGCAGGATTCGGAGTGCGGAAGAGTGTAAACTGGGCCGCATTTACGCCATCTCTGCTACGCACCCTCAACCCGGACGAGCTGGCGTCATCGGTGCGCTTCATCACTGTCCACGCCGAACCCATGTGCGGCGACCTCGTCAGCCGCTGGGCGTCAAAGGTGCACATGAGACCGTCTTACGGTCCGACCGAGTGCTCCGTCACCAGCACTGTCGGCGCACGAATGACAGCCTACTCGGATCCCGCCAATATCGGCCGCCCTGTTGGGTGCCACGCATGGATCGCGCACCCGGAAAACCACAGGATTCTGGCCCCTGTTGGGGCCGTGGGTGAGTTGCTCCTAGAAGGTCCTATAGTTGGCAAGGGGTACTGGGGAGACCAGGCCAAGACTGACGCGGCCTTTGTTGAACCACCGGACTGGTGGGGTCGCGTTGTAGACTCTGAGCCATTCAGGTCTCGACGGAGGGTTTATAAGACTGGGGACTTGGTGAGGTACGCCGAAGACGGCAGTTTGCTTATCCTAGGACGCAAAGACGACTCCCAGGTCAAGATCCGTGGGCAGCGGGTGGAGCTAAAGGAAATACAACACCATATGGATAACCTGCCAGGCACAGTGCGGTGCAGCATGGCGCTGGTGCCGGTCTCCGGGATATTGAACGGTCGACTAGTGGCCGTTGCGAGTATTGAGGCTCTGCAATCGGACGGCGATACTGGCTGCGGCGGCCTTTCGGTGTTCACAAAGAACGAACTAGGCGTCGAGGGCTTGCGGGTGATACAGGATGCATTGGACGAAATCACGACGTTCCTAGCGGACCACCTCCCGAGATACATGATTCCAGACACTTGGCTTTTTGTCAAAAGTCTGCCGGTACAGACTTCGTTCAAACTCGACCGTCAGCGGGTTGGCAACTGGGTAGCTGGCTTGGATCGTGAGACGATGGAGGCTGCACTCGAGGTGCAGCGTAAGGAAGGGTCCAAGGGACAGCGCGGCACAGCTACCGAGGAGATTATCCGTAACATATGGGCAAATGTGCTTCGTACAGAGGCTGGTCAGTATCGTCACAACTCAATCATTGGCAGTCGGTGCGGTATTGTTGACTTGGAACACGTACGCATAGATTCGATAGGACTTGACCAGTCCTTCTTGAGGCTCGGAGGCGACTCTATTCACGGTAAACAGCTGTTTTGATCGATACCCTGAGGCTCCGTGGACTGACGAGGCGTGTCATCTCTTTAGCAATCGAAACCGTGCGTCTCTGTAGGGAAGCAGGACTCGACATATCGACTTACGACGTCCTCGCTAACCCGACCGTCCGAGGCTTAGCCGTCGTCTTGGCCGAAATTGCGAGTCGAAAGAAGGTACCTACGCCATCACAGTCGCTCGAGGTCCGCATCGGGTTGTTGCCGTCATCGACGGCGAACATGCCGCAGAGAGGAGTCGTTCAAGAAGACAACGTAGAAGCCGTGTTGGCCTGCACGCCGCTCCAGCAAAGAATGTACACCGCCTTCTTCCAGATGGCACAGAAGCCCTATCTCGTCAACAACCTCGTGTCGCTCGGCTTGTTGGACAATGACGGCGTCGCCGCGGCGTGGCAGCGCCTCGTTGACAGGCACGGTATCCTGAGGAGTGTCTTCGTCGAGGACCCTCAGTCCGGGCATGTCTACCAAAAGGTCCTGAAGAAGTGGGAGGCCGATATCACGTCTTGCTCTGTGCGGTGCGAGGCCGACGCCGTAGAGCACAGCAGGCGCCACGTCCAAACGGCCCGCACGAGTTTCCTACGAAACAATTTGCCACCCTGGTCGATTTGCATCTACTCCCTTCCCAGCGGCATTTTGTTGGCACATCTCGTCTTTGGGCATGTCCTGCTCGACCACGTCAGTCTGTATCACCTATTGGCTGACTTCGGAGCCCTCGCCCACAGCCAGACTCCGGCCCCGGACCCGGCTCCGGCCCCACCCGGCTTCGGTACGTACACACGCTACCTCGAGAAGACGCGTCATCTGGACAATGGAAACGCGTACTGGACAGTACAACTAAGGGGTGTCGAACCGTGCTGCGTTCCTGTCGAGCCTGCAGCTACCGCCGTCGGTCAAGGGGACTCGCATGCCACTGGGATCGTCCGGTTCTCGGTTCCGCTGACGGGAGCGGTGCACGAGTTCTTGCGTGAAACCGAGACGACACTCTCGAATCTGCTGCAGCTAGCGTGGGCGATGCTCCTGCATCTTTACCTGGATGGGCGGCAGTGGGTGTTATTTGGGCATCTCGTGTCTGATCGAGACATTCACTTGCCGCAGGCACAAGAAATTGTAGGGCCAATGTTGGCAATGATGGTGACACGCGTGGAGCTGAATCAAGACATGCGGATAGAAGAGGTTATCGGCAGCCTCCAGTCCGAGTTTGCTCGAGGACTTCAACACCGGACCTTTGACCTGACGGTCGTTGAACGGGAGCTCGGGCATAGGCGGGGAGGGTTATTCAACACCATGTTCAACTATCGCAAGGTCAAGTTTGTCGGCCATGCAAGCATCAAGGTCCGTTCGATTTGGAGCCAGGACCCCCACGAGGTAAGATGAACAGAATGGCTCAGTGCTGCAATGTCTGTGATTCGAATGACCCTGGCCGCTGACCGCATCCCATGGCAGCAAATTCTGGTCCTCGCCTTCAACGACGGGGTTGTGGGGCTAGACGCTAGCATCACATTTTACAAGTCGCTATATACGGAGGCCACAGTGAGGGCCATCAGCAAGTGTTATTGCCGGATATTAAATGAGCTGATACTGGATCGCCGGGCGACGGTGGGATCCATCAGGCGGCGGGTGGGCTCTTTTGCTGTGTAAGGTCGCCGACAGAAGGCGGCAGTAACAGTATTCTACAACCACTTCCAACGTAGGGAAGGCTTGACAGTTGTTTGGAGAGCTTATACAGGCTCTGAGATACGGTAGGATCTAGACCCTAATATTACATGAGATTCTGGTTTTCAAGGCCTCCAACCTTGAGCCAGTCCCTATGCAGTCTTTATCCTCTCAAGTACAGAAAAAGAACAAACAGCGACGATGACTCCCAACCCCCCCTCGCCACGGCTTCCCATCTACGAGAAGAGAGAGGTGTTGGGTCGAAAGGATGAGGGTGCTGATGGAGAGGCAGGCTATGACGGTCCACTGGATCGAAACGACGACCGGGAGGAAAACAGCTCAATGGCGGGGGCGGCTGTCGATCAAAGGTTGGAGTTCTTCTTGGCTGGCACTCTCATCTCTCTCATCGCGCTCATCGTGGTGCGGGTCGGGCGTTAGGGGCTGCGACGATACCTTACGAGGCCAAGGCTTTAAGTAAGTCGCCTACATCTTGGGTTAGAACCACGATCTTCTTGACGCCGAGTCTTGCCGGTTTGCTTGCAAACTAGCCAAGAGGTTCATAGTCACCGACTTACTAACAGCGCTTTACTTAAAGCAACCCTATTAACTAACTTTATTAACTAACTAGTTAACTTTATAAATAGCTTTATATTAACTCACTAACTTTAAGGCTAAAGTTAGGTTAGTTAATTAATTTATATAGAGTTAGTAGTATAATGTTAGCTACTGTAGATAAATATTAGAGTTATTAGATTAACTCTAATGACTTATTACTAGTAAATCCTTAGATAATTAGCCATAGATCTACTAAGGATTTATAGTAATAAGTTAGTTATTTAACTAACTAACCTATAATAGTTATCTTTCTTTTCTTTATATATAATAGAAAATATAGTTACCTTAATTATTTATTAATTACTACTAATATATAGTTATCTCTTTAACTATATATAGTAATTACTTACTAGTAAGCCTTTTCTTATAACTTTATAATATTTAATTAAAGTAGTCTATAAAACCTAATTACGTAAGAAATATAGTCTATTTTTACTTTAGTAGTACGTTTATTAATTTATCTACTATTATCTTAGCTAATAAGATATAGACTACTTTAATCTTTTATTTACTATTTCTAAGTGTAATGTTAGTTAATAGTTAGTAGTAGTAGTAGTAGAAGAGAAAAGGGATCTTATAAGTGCTCTCTATATCGTAGTGTTTTAGATATAGGTGTTTTAATATATAATAATAGATATAACTATATAAGCTAGAAAATCCAGCACTGTTTTAATTATAACCTTATCTATATTTCAAGTATTCACCAAGAGACGCAGCTGAGTCCCTCCTCATCACAAGGATATTTCGGCTTCACCTGCAGTTATCGCCATACCTCTTAGCTTACATATCCTTTGATAAACTCCAGAGAGATCCAAGATTTCAGTAAACTACTCACCACCTGCCAGTCTGGAGGGTAGGGCACAGCGTGGACAGTCAACTCGTCCATGTCAGGCACTGGGCTTTTGAGAATAATGTTGACGAGGTATGAGGTGCAGTGAATAGTGTGGCTGTAGTTGAATGGCGGATCAAAGCCCTTGTTCAGCCACAGGTGCGTTTGCCGTAGCGTATACATGCAGTGCACAACATGCTCGCGCTTCGTCAGCCACAAGGTTGTCAGCACTCGGTTTGCTGGATCGACCTCGACGGTGCCCTTGCTGTCATAGAACCGGTGCCACGGCCCTGCTTCGAGGAACCCGCGGATCAGCTCCTGGTTGTCGGGGTCCTGGACGCGCTCACGCGGGTACCAGTGGAAGCTGATGGGGTCCCAGTCGCACCCGCGCTCCAAGGCCACTTCGGGACGGGCGCCGTTGGGCGCGCATAGATATCCCGACAAATCGAGCTGAGGACGGCTGCCGCTGTCTGCAGAGTACTCCAGGCCAGCAGCTTGTAACCTGTTGTAGAGCGTTACCAGAGCTGCAACGAGAAGCACTAGGAAGACACAAGTCCATATCTTGTTCAAGATAGGTCGCACCGGTCGTCTATGCGACGCTTCATCAAACTCGACTGGTCTGTGGTGCATGGAAGAGTGCAGGTGAAGCTCTTCAAACGGAAGCATTCGCGTTTCTGCTTCTGATCCCAAGTCCAAGGATGAAATGCCGGCGTCGGGGGCTTCCTGTTGCCAGCTCATCGTCAAGATTGGTTTATGCAAACTTGGAAGTCCTACCTGCATGATTGAATCTGTATACCATCACTCGGTCGCTAAAGTTCCTCTACAGAGTCGTATCTGCAGTACGATATCCTGGGATACTCTTACCCCGTCCTCCTCCTCTGTAGCTAGCGCCCCGGAAGGCAGGGGGATGCTGGCGACAAGACGGAGTTGGATCTTCTGGTTGGGGAGGAGGATGCGGGGTGAGGGTTTGATCTGGCTCAGACAGACGCGGAGCCGGCCGGAAAGCTTCAATCTTGCCGATCAAGCTGCGCTGGACCACACTTACCCTTTAGGAGCGAGTCGCGTCGATCAGATGCTTAACCCCCCATCCGCGGCTACTCAGTTCTCCGACTGTGAATAGCCGTCATTATGTACCTTCCGACCCTGCAGGGAACCGCCTTGGATTAGTACCCCAGTATGGATTGTTCTGTAGGAGCACGCGACGGGGTCAGTGGTGGTAAAGCACTTTGAGGTCTGCGTCGTTTGTGGAATGAGATCTATGGATACTACCCTACACGGCGTGACTGCCGAGATATTTGGTGTGAGAAGCCGTCTGTCGGGCATACTCTCTCATCTCCCGCAATCACACAGCTACTAATGCGAACCAGTCATTTGCATCAAGATTATGAGTTCATCATCATCGGGTCAAGACCGGAGGGCGCGCTTTGGCTACATGGCACTTTCAGCATCCTCATCCTGTGAAGTGACCGATCTTACATCATGGGATAGCTACCGGGGTAGGTTCCTTGGGCCACACGACGGGTTTGTGTCCAAGTGCAAGCGCCTATGGGTCATTGTGCTGTTGGGCGTTTACTCTCTGGTTATGACGATCCTGGTAATGGTAATCGCAGACGCGTGTAGCGTCCAGGTTTCTACGCCACTCGGTGGCGACCCGAACGGCTTCGTGCCAGCTGGGGTGGGCGCGCCAATGCACTGGAAGACGTTTGTGCGCAATGACAGCAATCCTTACCACATTCCCGACGACGTGTTCACGGACCAGACCAAGACAAGAAAGACTGTTGACAGACTGATACAGATACATTGTAAGCAGGCAGCGATGGTCCTCCATGGCCGACTGTAATGCTAAAAGACGGCTCTGGCCGAGTATAACAGCATCGGCGGTCCGTATCAACGGCCGTCACGCCCGCTGGGTCCACGATGACGGCAGTGTGTCCACCTTGCCAGCAACTTTCACGCCTCCCAGTATGGGTCAGGAACAAGTTTACTTTCTTCGGGGCCTATATCAGATGCGCTGTATAGTAAGTAGACTTGGTATTCTCTTCTCTCGTACGAGGCCCGCCTCTCTGAACGTGTAACAGGCTGTCTTACTGCAGGCCTACGGCGACAGCATCCACGGCCGAAACACGTCGGTAGCCGTCACCGCTGAGACCGAGACTGATGGAGAGGACAACCAAGATGTCTGGCACTGGCCCCCGGAGCACGTGGCGTACTGCCTCAACGTCTTGGCGGACGGTGTCCAGTGCACGGCCGACGCAACGCCGCTCTCATTCGTCAACGGTTTTGGTTCCGGTCGCTTGACAGACGGCCAACAGACGTGGTGTCGTGACTGGGACGACCTACGTGGGTGGGCAGCGAACGAGAAGCGCAGCGTGCCCACGGCCCAGGGAGGTTCTGCGCTCAAAGGGCCGTTTGGCCAGCTGTGGCGAACAGTCTTGCCTTGAGTGTCGGTAGGCGGAAAGACTCGGTATGGACAACTCCGCCAGAACGCGCCGTACTATGAAACTGAAGCCTTTTTTACCATGACACGAAGATATGGTGCTTGAATTCTACATCACCAAGTATAAAAGCTGTTAAAAAAAAGCCATGTTTAAAGCGTTGGCTACATCCGGAAATAATAATACTATTTGTAATTATATTTCTCTAGAAACAAAATATGTATATCCTATCTTGTAGGAGATACGTGGCTCTGATATACTTATGTTGAGATATAACCCGCACAAGAAATGATTCTAATGGATCCTATTGAACAGAGTGACTTAGTACGATACTGCAAGCTTGCTTCGAAACCTTTGCCAACAGAAAGCAACTAAGGAAGCACCAGTAAAAGTGATCCGTTGTAATTCCTATTCCCAAGACTGCGTTCTTTTTCTCCAGTGTTCTGTGTACCTGTGCGATCCTGCGGGCATACGTGAGGCCCCCCTGTACTTGTATTCTTGTGGAATGTTGTAAAAGTAGTGCGTGTCGGCGAAGCAGGTGATACAAAGCTTCTGTAGGAAGAGGGAAAGCTTCTGGCTGAGCAGAGAAAGCTTCTGGGTGAACGTGAAAAGCTTCGAGTGGGTGTGGAAAGCTTGCTGGTAAACGGAGCTTCGCTTAAGATGGAACAATGCACCCACTGCGTTTCTAAATCGCCCGGCAAGGGCCGATAAAGTGCCCGAATTTCATAAACCGGAGCCGAGCTGCCGCAACAGAGGATTGTCAGGAGTCTATGGCACTGAAATTGTCCGTATAGCGAGCGGTACCAGGGTAGGTTATGAAGTCGGATTGCAGATGAAGTAAGCGCTACCAGAAACTCCTCCCATTGGAGCCCTTCTCTGGGATTCGTTAGCTGGCATTACATTCATCTGACCCGAGCACTGATAGTTTCAAAAGCAGGGGGATTCCATATATTGGCCTGGCAAGCGGGCTCAACTCATTTTCAGCCTCATCTACAGCTCGTCAAAGCCCATGCCGCTTTGATTGTTGTCTATACAATCCTTTATCATGACACCGCTCGCCCCTCTGGAGCCCATAGCCGTCTGCGGCATGGCGGTGCGTCTGCCCGGCGACGTGCGGAGCCCGGCCGAGTTCTGGGACATGCTCAGAGCCAAGCGCAACGGACTGGTCGACTGGCCTCGCAGCAGGGGCAACGCTAGGAACAGCGATGGGAAGAGCAAATCTCCCGCGTCTGTTGGACGGTTCGACGCCGGCGGCTTCCAAAGCCGGATGCCTGCCAAAAATACCCTCCAGGCGCCGCAGGCGTACCTATTGAACCATGTCTCGCTGGGCGACTTCGACCCTAGCTTCTTCCCGGTTGGGGCCAAAGAGGCAACACTCATGGACCCAATGCAGCGTCAGCTTCTTGAGGTTGCCTACGAGTGCGCCGAGAACGCGGGCGCTGGAGGGGTGTGTTCCGAGCCCGACGCCGTCCGCAAAGATGTCGGCGTCTTTGTCGGCGTCTTTGGCGAGGACTGGCTGCAGGAGAACGTCATGGACAGCCAGCTGGCCGGCATGTATCGGGGGACAGGCTTTCTCGACTTTCTCCAGGCGAACCGCGTCAGTTTCGCCATGGACTGGCAAGGGCCTAGTATCGTCGTCAAGACGGGCTGCTCGGCCAGTCTCGTGGCACTAGACATGGCTTGCCACAGTCTGCGCGCCGGCGAGTGTTCTTCGGCCGTTGTACTCGGCGTCAACCTCATCACTTGCCCGCTCATGACCCTCCTGTACACCGCGCAGGGCCTGTTGAGCCCCTCGGGTCGATGCAAGACTTTTGACGCAGCAGCGGATGGCTACGGCCGCGGCGAGGCCGTCAACGCAGTCTTCTTGCGGCGGCTTTCTGACGCCCAGAAGGCCAGGGACCCCATTAGGGCGGTGATCCGAGCAAGCGCCACCGGCCATGACGGCCGCAAAATCGGGCAGCTCAAGCCGGACGCCGGGGCGCAGGAGCTGCTGATCCGCAAGACGTATGCACTGGCGGGCATCCCCGAGTCCGAGTTTGGAGACACAGCGTGGATTGAGTGCCACGGCACGGGCACCGCCGTCGGCGACCCGATCGAGCTGCGTTCCGTGGCAAACATCTTTGGCCACCGAGGCATCATTGTCGGCAGCGTCAAGCCCAACGTCGGCCACTCCGAGGGCGCCGCCGGCCTGACAGGTCTAATCAAGGCTGTGCTGTCACTGGAGCACGACACTATACCTCCCAACATCTTCTTCGACACGCCCAACCCTCTCAGTATGTCATCATCTTCCCCCAAAGCAGCCAGCCAGCATTCTCACTATCTTCGCATCCTGGAAACCGACTCTTGCGTGATATTTGCTGACTTGTGTCTAGTTCCCTGGAAGGAAGCACGCCTCCGAGTCCCCGTTGACTCTTTGCCGTGGCCTGGTGGCCGCAAGAAACGCGTCAGCGTCAACTCGTTTGGTGTGGGCGGCTCCAACGCCCATGTCATCCTCGAAGCCGGCGCTTCTGGTAGGCCAGCTCATCCTCTTTGGCCTTGCCAAACCGAAGCTCACATCCTGCTGCTCAGCGCTACCCACCAGTGGTCGCTGCAGAAGCAGGTGCTTCGCCACCGTGACTATCTACTACGCCGCCGGCCCACGCCGCCGGGTCATGTGCGCAGCCTTCTTCGGGATATGGCCTACACCCTCGGTTGCCGCCGCCGCCACTTTCCACTACGGACGTACGCCATTGTTCGCGTTGGATCAGGGTTCGGCGAGGAAGCCGAGAGTCTCAAGACGGACCTGGCAGAGGAAGGACTGATCAACTTCAGCGACGCTGGCCATTCCTGTCAAGTTGAAGACGCTGCGCCGCAGCCTCGAATTACCTTTGTGTTTACAGGCCAAGGAGCCCAGGCGGCGCAGATGGGCTATGAGCTCTTGCGTACCAATCGCGTGTTCTCTGACAGTGTCTCCTACTTGGATCAGTGTCTGGCTACTCTCCCTGACGATCTGGCACCGGAATGGACGCTGATTGGTATGGCGCCCCCCATCCCCCCTCACAGATGGATGCAAAAGCCTATGTGGCTTCATTGCTATTGATTTATCAATAATACTAACCCAATATACACAGACGAGATCTCCAAACCCGGCCCAGCCAGCCGCCTACACCAAACAAAATACGCACTACCTTGCTGTACCGCTATCCAGATCGCCTTGGTCAACGTCTATCGTTCCTGGGGCGTCCATCCTTCAGCCGTTGTCGGCCACTCTAGTGGCGAGGTTGCCTCAGCCTATGCGGCCGGAGTTCTCTCTACTCGTCAGGCTATTATCATTGCCTATCTTCGCGGTCTCGCTTTACACGAAGGGACAGCACGGCCAGGTACTATGGCAACTGTCAGCTTGGGGGCTGAGGAGACGGTGCAATTCCTGAGCTCCGGAGCTGTCATTGCCTGCGAGAATAGCCCGAATAGCACAACCGTGTCTGGTGATGCGGACGCGGTACGGGAGACCCTCGGAAAGGTTGCCGAAGCAGACCCGCAGATCTCGTGCCACATGCTCAAGGTGCAAACAGCCTTCCATTCCCCTCATGTTAGGCCGAGTGCACTCAGATATGAACAATCGCTGGAGCCATTCCTTGGTGGAGACTCCAGTGGCTGCCCCTCGTGTTCGTTATACAGCAGCGTCACGGGATCTTTCAGCGAATGTCCCTCAGACCTCGTGAGAAGGCCGCGGTATTGGAGATACAGCCTCGAAAAGCCTGTGTAAGTTATGGGCCAAGTAACAGTAGGAAACATCAACTAACGTATTACTCCTCAGTCTTTTCAGACAGGCGCTGGAGCAGCTCGTGAGCCGAGAGCACTCGCTCTACCCAGAAGCCGGGTTGCTCTTTGTCGAGATTGGACCTCATCCCGCCCTGAAAAGGCCTATCGCGCAGACTCTCCAAGCTCTCGACGCAACCTTGAGGCAACAGTGTATACATATCCCTACCCTACAGCGGGGCGAGAGGGCTGATGAGGCCGTATTGCAATCAATAGGCGAGCTATATCTGCGGGGGGCTCTCCCGGCCGCCAGTATGGAATCCGTGCTTAAACTACAAGGGGTTTCTTGTCTGACTGACCTGCCCACTTACGCGTGGCACCACGGCGTCCAGTACTTTGATCCGCCGCGTGTGGCCAGTGTCTACAAGAGCGCGCAGTGTCTTCCTCATGAGCTGCTTGGCGCTCGGATTCCAGATGTTACTGACATTGAGCCGTGCTGGCGGTGCGTCATGGAACCCGACGACCAACCCTCGTGGCTAGGCCACCACATCGTTGATGGCCACACTGTTTTCCCGGCCGCTGGATTCATCGCCATGATCGGCGAGGCCATAGGTAGAGTCGCCTCCACTGCTGACGATGTCTTCTCCGTCAAGGGTTACATCCTGCGCAAGGTTGTTATCAAGACGGCTCTTATCCTACCACCGGGATCGACAGTAGAGCTCGTCACACGGCTCTCGCTGGCTGACGACTACGTCGATGACGACAATCTCGACCGGGACAGGACGTGGTACGAGTTTCACATCATGGCTCTCGTGCCAGACCGAGACGGAGACCGATGGACCAGCCACTGCCGTGGCCTGGTAGCTAGCGACGCTGGGCCCGCGTCCAATAGAGCAAATCATCTTTCTGCACCTAAAGACGGCAGCTTCGTACGAAGAATCGACACATCCGAGTGGTACTCCATTGCTGACTCGGTAGGCCTGTCCTACGGCGCCTCGCTGAAGGGCCTTGACGAAATCGTAGCGTCCACCGATCACATGGCAGCTTTGGCTACTGTGTACGATGACGCTTTCGACAACATAGGTGAATATGTGCTTCACCCAGCCGTCATAGACCTGGGGCTTCAGCTTAATCTGGTCGCAATGTGCCAGGGAATTGGTGAGAAGTGCGATCTCCTTTTGCTGCCGACGTACATGGAGGAGGTTGTTGTGGGCGCAAAGCCCCAAGAAAACCAAAACGACTGCGAAAGCAGACTAGCCATGCGAGCCGATGTTCGTTGGGTTGAGAGAGGGAGGAGCCTAGAGGGCACCGTCACCGGTACCGCCACTGCCGATGACGAAAACCATCAAAACGAAACTCGATATCGGCTCTCTATGCGGAATGTCAAGTTCATGGCCAAGCCCTTGGCCCGCCGCACATCCGAATATGATGCTAAGCTGCCGCCATCGCTCCGCCTTGCGTCCGAGTTTCAATGGGCCTATGACGTTGAGCTGCTCGACCCGGAGAATATAGTATCAGCTCTTGATATGGTCCAGCTGCTCGCCTACCAGAACCCGCGCATCCGAGTCTTAGTGGTTGGCGGTGACGGCGAGGTGTCTTTGGCATGCGCCGCCATGCGAATGCTCGAGACCCAGGTCATGTCCGACGGCGCGGTCGCGGCGACCCTCACTTATACGGCTACGGGGCACACTGAACTGAGACTAGCGAGGCTCTCTCTAGAGGGGAGGGGACGCTCAGGGGTGCGTGTCCTGTCGTTCACGGACATACTACAAGGCTTGTCAGAAGCTGGCCCTCAAGCAGAGGGCGGTTTTGGTCTCGTCCTCGTCGACGGGGCTGAAACACTGATTGGGATGTGCTCGGCCCTCACCCCGGCCCGCTGTTCTTCGCTCTTGTCTCGTGGCGGATGGCTTCTTGTAGACCGATCTGATGAGAAGTCCAAAACAAAGTTGGAAGAGCTTGGCCTCGTACTTGTACGTCGGGCCTGTTCGGCACACAGCTATGTCCGGCTGAGCATTGCGCGAAACCTTCAGAGTCAAGAGTCTGAAGCTCCGAGGTTGAGACATGTCATTGTACTAGCGACGCCGGCCCTCGACAAGCTGGCCCGGGCACTGCAGAGCAACCTGGGACAGGGCGGGATACGTTGTGAGATCCGGCACTCTCCCTCAGACAACCAAGGAACGCCTACCGGTGATGACGAACACACCGTCCTTGTGTCGATGCTCTACCTGGAGCAGTCGGCGGAGGAGACGTCGCTGAATCCCGGGTCCTTCAGGGGCTTCGTTGACAAGCTGCTCGCGGCTAAGGGGCAAATAGTTTGGCTCTTACCCCCTCTTCAGTCGGGAAGCACGGGTCCGGCGTCGTTGTGCCGCCGGCCCGACGCCGCATGCATGCTTGGCCTTGCACGCACCGCTCGCACCGAGAACCCCGCGCTGGGTCTTACGACGGTCGAGATGGACGTTGATTCAACGTCCACCTCGGACGCTTCAGGCGCCCTCGCTCGCATCGTTCTGCGTCTATGCCAAGCGCAGCTTGGGCCGGAAGACGGGCCAGACATGGATCGCGAACTCGGCATCACGAGAGAGGGAACCGTGCTGATCCCTCGAATGACATGGTCATTGCTCGACGACGACGACGACACCGCGGCCACGGAACCTTCAAATCGCACAAACAGCGGCGGAAAAGGGCGGCTCGTTCTCCGACCAGATGCGAGCTATTTGATCGTCGGAGGCCTCGGCGGGCTTGGGAGATCCCTCTGCCTGTGGATGGCTGCCCGAGGGGCCCGCCAGCTCGTCCTGTTCTCGCGCTCTGCCGCTGCCGAACCCGACGCAGCCATGCTCTCTTTCCTCGAGGAACTGGCATCCACCTTTGGCTGCGCCGTTGTTCGTGTGGGTGGGCGTGCAGAGATCCGCTCAGACGTCAAGCGCGCCGTCGACGCCGCCGACGGAGCTTCCTCACGAGGTCTCGCTGGCATCGTCCACATGCCCATGGTGCTCCGCGATCGGCCAATGAGGGACATGAAATGGGACGACTGGGTCGCCGCGGTGGATCCAAAGGCACGCGGCGCATGGAATCTGCATAGTGTCGTGGACAGCCGGCGGGCGAAACTCGATTTCTTCGTCCTGTTCAGCTCGGTGAGCGGCATTATCGGCCAGCATGGTCAAGCCAATTATAACGCGGCAAATACTTTTCTCGATTCGTTTGCGCTATATCGCCGAGGCCTCGGCCTTCCGGCCAGTGTGCTCGATCTCGGCATTGTTGGAGACGTCGGAGCCGTGAAACGCGATGCAACGCTGGCCGCCCAGTTCCGCAAAGCCGGCTACGTTTTCATAGGAGAGAGCGCTGTCATGCGGGCTGTGAGCATCGCCATGAGCCCCCTAGCACCGCCCCAGCTCGTCTTGGGCCTGCTGCGGGATCCCCAGGCGGCCAATACAACACGGGCGGTCGTATGGAAACGCGACCCCCGCATATCCAAGGCTTCCAGCGGGGGCTCGGGCTCGGGCTCGGGTTCTGGCGCAGTCGAGGATCACGGCGGGGCCGGCTCAAGTGTTGCGAGTTCAATGAGACACGAGATGAGGGACATGATTTCATGGGCGAGCGAGGAGCCCATCGGGCTAGTGACGGAAGTCCGACGAAAGTCTCTGGCCTCCTGCCTGGGCAAGGCCCTCTACGAGTTGCTGGCGATGCCGCTGGAGACACCGTCGCTAACAAGGCGAATCAACTCCCTGGGCCTGGATTCTTTCACCGCTGTCGAGCTGACAGCCTGGATCCAACAGCACTTCAAGATACACGTCTCAACCATGGAGTCCAACACTGACATTAACCTGATGCAGCTGGCTGACCTTATCATGGACAGGATGGTAGAGAAGCATAGACATGTGTCCCAGCCGGACAAATATTCCATGGTCCAGAACGTAGCTGTGCAGTAGTCCTTATTAGTAAAAATAATAAAAGAAAGTTGAGGTTAAAGTAAAGTAATAAGTTTTATAGTATTCTTTCTTAGAATATAACTTTTAGTATTATATAATACAGAAAACTAGATATTTCTAGTTATACATTTTTTTTTAATTAATAGTTAGAGAAGCGTTATTTTTTATAGAGTAAAGAAGTGTCTATCTTACTATATTAGCTAACTTACTATATATTTATATTATATAGTATATTTATAGGATACATTAGTAGTATTAGCTTAGTATATAATCTCCTACATACTAGTAATAACTTAGACTTATACAAAGTAAAGCTGTATAGACACTGCTATGGGATTTTGTAATATAAAACTATAACTAATAAGTGATCCTAATAGTGTATTGCTTTTCAGAGACTTTAAGACGAAATTGCCCTACTGTTCGGATATTATTATAAGCCGTCTGAACCCTGATACACTCACTGTCTTTATTCCTTGCCGAAACGTCTCTGATCCCTATGAGCACCTGGCATCTTGTACACGCCTCCGAGATTGACGAGGTAGGCAAGGCTGTTGAACTCTGTGTCGATGGATTTGATGGCCCAGCCATAAGACGAACTGTCCCTAATTACCTCCAAAATCTGAATACCCCTAACAGAGAGTTTCGCTTCGCCAAACGTGGCCGTCCACTTAAGTACAATCGTGTTACAACTAACAGCATCGACAGTCTGCAGCGTGACAGGCGTAGGGCGCCTGCTCTGCCACTCCAGCGCAGCCTTGAGCTCTTCTCGGTCGTGGTATGTTGGTGCCCCGAGAGGCTTGCCAGCTAATTCATTCATTCCATCGCAGTGGGCCACGACATCAGCCGCGAGCAGTTGGTCGGCGACTTCCACTGAGTAGTTTCGAATCAATTGTTGAAAGACGGTCGCGACTTGTAGTCCGTCTTCCGGACTAAGGCAGGGCAAAGACGACGTCGACAGTGGTAGTTGGTGTTTGCTTTCCCATTTCAAGTGTACGGGGAATCTTGCCAAAAGCTGCGCAAACATTATTTGGCCAGTGCCTACTGAAAGAAGAAGGGTGGGGAGGACAATGATAATCCCGATGAAGGATATGAAAGCTTTTGCCCACGCTGGAAACATCTCTAATGGCGTTTATGGGTAAGCCGAATAATGATAAACTCGGCAGCATCCACACACCAGGATTTCAACGACACTGTATTGACTAATTGATATAATCCCACTCTTGCCATTCAACAACGTCTCATGTAGACGCCCTCTATACACATACTCAGGACCGGCTTATTTAGGTTTAAGAAGAGATCTTAAGTCGACAGGCATACCTCGGCCACGGGTATTGCTAGGCATCAGGTAACAGATTTGAGTGGAGCTTATGTATCAACAGTAGCACTCTCGTAACCTATTTTGATTTACCTTCGATAAAACCCTCCCTTTCTCGAAACATAGTTAACTTAATTTACTAGACAAACTCTATCCATTGAATTGCCAACTGACCCCACTAACCCCTGGTGCGGAGTAGAGCCAATGCATTTATAGCATCAAGTCCGACAAGCCAATAGTTTCAAGGTACTTCTATTTATATGACGTTTTGCCTATGCCATAGGTACTAGTAATCTCTGCCGTTACATAAAAGTACATTACAGTCTAAGTAGCCCTACTAGGTCTTTTGTTAGGCTAGACTGTTGCATTATTACACTGCTCTAGGCAACACTTATCTAGGCTGGCAACGGCAGGGTCCTCTAGCAAGGACCTCTGGCAAGACCTCTACGTGAATAGTGGTATAAATAGAGGTATCTGGATCAAAAGACATCGTGATTTTAATGATGATGTTGGTGATAATGTTAAAATTAGTAGTAGTTGCTAACAAAATAACATTCTAAAACAATGTATCGTCATGTATGTTCAAAAGTGAGGGGTAAAAGCGGGGAAGGGTCCACGTAGAGGTTAATGGGGTCAGTTGGCAATTAAAGATAAAAAGTACACAAGTACATCATGGTTGATTGGCCTGTCAGGCTGGCAAACCCAGTGAGTCTGTCATTGACCTGTTCATCCTCGGCGCTGAGTCGTCAAAGCCAATCGCCATAAGATAGACGTGAAGTGAGCATTCAGTCAATCTTGCCCCCTGCTAGCCTGGAGACGTTGTAGGATCTATCGTCGGGATTTGTCTTCACAGGGACCAAGGGCAATATGTTTGGACAAAAGCGGCGATGTGGTGCCTGTCTTGTGTGCCGCGACAAAAAGACAAGATGTTTGTGTTCCTCCAGGACCATCTCGCTTTTTTTTAACCCTGGACGGCTAGGTCAGACTGACAGGAATATCCAAATGGAATAGGCGATAAAGGAAATCCATGCTTGACATGTCTGGTGAGTTTCTTTGCCTGCTACTGCACCGATTAATAGGACAAGGCCCAATACCGTGAACTGCGAAACCAGCGACTGGGTCACGAATGTATATATCCGGACCAGGCCCCTCGCCGACGCCGACGAAGCGTTGCCAACTTGCCTACATGGACCCTCAGTGACGGCCGCAACATCCTCAGATACGACAGCATGAACCAAGCCGATGTAATCTATAATGCACTGGGTCCAGCGCACACCCAGGTGATGCCCTTTCAGTCGCCATCCAGAATAGCGGTCCTCGGCGGGCTCGGACCCGACATGCTACGGAACTATGGCTTCGGCGGTCTCGACTATCAGGCAGCGGGCTCGAACCAGAATCACCAATTTGGCGAATCGGCCGGCGTTTTCGACCATCATTACAGGCAGATGCAGCAGTCGACGATGTTAACCCCCTCTTCTTGCGGAGAGTCCACACCTTACGCTTCGACCACCAGCCTCCCGTATGGCTCTGGGGACGAAAAAGCCATGCCTTATACCACCGCCTCTGGGGAGATCAATGAATCTTCCGCTGCCTCCACCTCGTCACATGGGGGAATGCGCAATGACTCTGACGAGATGGATTTAGCTGACGAGATGATCTGGTCCTTGTCGGAAGTTGGGAGCCCTTCTCAGGTTCTTGAATCGCTAGAGATCGCCTCCGTCGATGTCGATGTCAGGGGACCATCAAGCACATGCGGAGGGACACCTGTCACCGCTGCTGAGCGGAGGCCGCTGCCGGCCAGCGACTGCAAAGCCGGTGAAAAAAGCCCCAGATCCACTGCGCATGACTTTGCTCCGCCCCCGGCTTTTGAACCCATGGGAATGAGCTTCTCATCAATGTCCTTTTATGGCTTGCGCGATGCTGTTTGCCACTCACTTGGCAAAAGTCATCTTGAAGTAGCTTGCGTTGTGGACGCGTCCGCTAAGAATAAAGTAGACACCTGTAAAGTAACGAGGGCTGATATGCCCCGCGGAGTGCAACATCATGACAGCTACTGGTGGGCTGCACTAGGCGATGCGACTCTCGAGACGTACATTGCAGGTGAGTGAATTTTCTCGCGATCCGATGGCCATCCCGCTAGTCTGTTTCACTGGCAAATCAGTCACTTCTAACGCGCTTCAGAATTCTGTGAAATGACTTACAAGTATGTCTGCCTCTCAAAAGGGTAATAAGGGCAACTCAAGGCTCAAAGGCGCTTACCGGAATATTGCAAGTTTCATCAGCAAGGCCGACGTTCTTGAGAGGCTCAGGGAGGCTCGCCTTCCGGAAGCGAATCAGCTCGTCCGCAACTTCGTCTACGGCCTAGTCGCTCTCGGTGCATACTCCTACCATGGTCAACGGCAGCAGCTCCGAGACGACGTCGCCACTAGTAGCAGGACCCAGAAGGATGGTAGCTCCCCAGCCAGCTCCGAGAACAGCGACATTGGCGCCGATTGGGTTTCCTGGCGACTGCGTGCCGCTCTTGGTTCCTGTAGGGGTGTACATGATCTGCCAAGCAACATATTGAAACTTCAGGTGGGTGGGCTTCTTTGTCATGCCGTCTAGCAGGAGAGGACGTTAAGAGAGCGGATGTGCTGATGAATACATGTGTGGATGGCTTGCTAATCTGAACCCAGATGTCTTTGCTCGTAGTGAGGCCTAGTTACTATATGATTCCCAATCTTTATGGATGACCACTGACGCCTTGTAGGCCTCCATTGCACTCGAGTGCGAGATGCCATCTCTTGTGACCGAGCATATCACTAGCGCCGTCATGCACATTCGCGAACTGGGCCTGCTTCATGGGGCCCCCGACGATGTGTCTGGGCCGATCTTGGGATACACGTACATGTTGGATGTGTCGCACGCTCTTGACCGAGGAGTGCCTCCGGTAAGGCATCCTCTCGATCCCAAAGTCTGTCAGGAGAAACCGTACATTTCCCATAAGGCAATCCTGGGAATGATACCGTTCTCGCACTGAAAACGCAGCGCGAATGGTAACGTGATCTTAGACAATCGACTGCGACTGGGTGGGTGTTCCAGGCCCATCAAAGCACGTTTCGGACAAGAATCTGGAGGGAATACGTTGCCTGGCAGCCGTTATGCACAAAACTATCAAGAAACAGTTCAGTCCTCGGGCCATTTCAGCGATGACGGTCACCAGAGGCAACAGAGCGAAAAGGCACGGCAGCGTCAAGGATCACCTGCGGCAGTGGACCATACTTTTCCCCGATCTCAATCGCCGAACGAGGTCGGAGAAGTTATATAGTCTTCCCGACAGCGTGACACGGCTGGCCTACTGCATGTATCACCGTGCCGTGTTCCTTGTGCACTGCCCCTGGATTGCTGCAGCAGCAGGGTCGAATCCAACGTTCATGGATGCTGGCGGCGACGGTGGCAATGGTGGCAGCAGCAGCGACAACGTCGTCACATTGGCTAACGATTGCTGCATTCGCGCCTGCTTGGAATCGGCCCGGCAAGTGATTGATGCTATCCCGTTCTTTTTCTCCCCGTCGTCGGCGGGCACCATGCTTGAAAGGTAGGCGGAAATATCTGGCAACTATGTAATAGGACACGCTGGCTGACAGTTTTGAAAGGGATATGGCAGAGAACCTGGTGCTGACGAGTCTGCTTCTTATTTGCTATTGCAAGATAGACAAAGCGGTCCCTGAGGAACACAGGCGAAAGTGCATTGCATTGACCGGCCTATGCCAGGGATCGCTAGCGCGCATTAGTCTTGATAAAAGCGAGATAGGCGACACCAGCGCCGCCCACCCAGTGCTCAAGCATGCCCAGGTGATATTATCACTAGGCAATCCTTAGGGAGTCTTAGCCGGGACGTGGCTTTAATTTCGGCGATATTGGGGGGGGGGGGGTATCTTGTCGACGCTCTTTGGCGAGGCAACCGCATGATACTTTACTATGTAAATGCGTGTGTAAGTGTGTATGTGTGTATGTGTGTGTGATGCCATGAAAATGTCGTTACAGGGCGGTCGGTCCTAGGAAGATGCACGCCTCTAGCAAAAGAAAATAAAACCGCCAGCAACGTTTAGTCAAGCCAAGCCCTTCCAACCCTCCTCGTCGCGGCACTTTGTCACATCGCATTCCCCAGACAGCCTAGACAATGCCCTCACGTCAAGACCCGAGTCGTAGCGGAAGGGCAGCACCCGCACCGGGTCCTGGGCCCAGCGCACGAGGGCGCCAAAGTCGCGACACCGCGGCACACTGCTGCCCCAGCTAGCGCGGTTGACCTCGCGTACGCTCCCAAACGGCTCCCTATACCCCTCACCAGTGCTATCGGCCTCACACTTGATAGACTGGTACCATTTGTTAAAGCAGTGTATGACGTGGTGGTCATTCCATAGCGGCCGGAACCCATTCAGGAGTAGTCCGTAGTCACGCAGTGTCTCCATCATGCAGTGCAAGTGATGTAAACCGGATACAAGATAGGCCTCTGTCTTATTGCTTCCAGTCAGCTTGGGGTGGAGGAACCGCTGTTGGCCGGCCTCATCGATGTAGACACCATATTGCCCGTTAGCCTTGACCCCCGTGGCAACATTGGCGTACTCGAGATCGGATAGCCGCCGGTCTAGCATAGACACATTGTGGAAGATGTCGTAGGGTATCGTCTCAGCCACGTAGTAGCCGTAGTTCAGGGGCTCTTTGGCCTTAGTGACACCATCCGGTACCATGGGCTCAATGGGCGACAGCCCGGCCGCCGTCGGCTTCGGATCTGCGGGAAGGACACGGCGCTGGGACCAAACGACGAGGATGCTGACGGAAAGACAGGCTATGATGGCCCACTGGATCCAGATGACGACCGGGATGAGAGCAGCCCATCGGCGCGGACGATCGTCGATCAGAGGTTGTAGTTCTTGGCTGACGCCCTCGTCACGACACAAGTCAGACGTAGGGGAAGGCGGCGATGGCCCGCGAGTCCAATGCTTTGGTGAGTCGCCTCTATCTTGGGTTGACACCATGACCTTTAGCATGCTGGCTGACTCTTGGCGGTTTGTGGGTCAGAGTCACACGGTGTTACTGATGGTCGTCGTCGAATTGGCTCAGGGCTTGCTTGAGCGATTCGGTTGTAGAAGATATCTGGCCCTTTCGTGATTAGCCAAATGAAGATGAAGATCACCTCGACAGGGGGGTCCAGCACGTACGTTCTCGTCGGCAAAAAGAGCGTAGTGGTGACCCGGCGTGTGCACCACGGCGCATACAAGCCCCGGCTGCAGCTCACCCCAGCCAAGGTCACCCTGGTCCCTCAGCGCGTCGAGTCGGCACAAGCCGCCATCACTCGCGCCGTGCGGGGCCGACAGTGGAATGCAATCCATGGCCTTGACTAGCACAGTCCGCGGCATGACGCGCAAGTCCCACGAGGGTGGTCGCCAGGATGAGCAAAGGACGTTGGCGCGGACCAAGGAGGCCAGGATCTCGTCGCGGGTGCCCAGTGCCATATCAGCAGGCATGGCAGGAGCAATGGTTCTGAGGTTAGAGTTGCCACCGGAGCCGGAGGACCGGGTCGGCGAAAGGTAAACCGTATCGACCAGTAACAGTCCTGTGCACACGAGGCCCCGGCCCTCCTTGGCCAGGAGGTGGGCCATCTGGATGGCGACGATACCCCCGAACGACCATCCTGGTTTCTCGTTAGACGACTAAAACAAGCAGAATTGGGGAAGAGAGAACAAGAGGGATGCCAGAAGGCTGGCGTACGGCCCCGCTTACCTCCCAGGAGAACAGGTCCACGCATCACAACCTTCTTGATGAGCTTGATGTAGTGCCGGGCCATGTCATCGACACTCTGCCAGCCACCGCCTTCACGCCCAAAGTGAGGGTCGCTGATGCCATATACTCTACGTCCGCCGTTAAGAGAGCCCAACCTGAGGTAGTTGAAGATGTTGCCGCTTGCATCGTGCACAAGGAATAGAGGCGCTATGGACACGCTGGTGCGACGGTCACTACGGTCCGCTGGGACGTCCTGGATAAGGAAAGGGTTCTTGCTGGACACCATTGTCGAATCATACGGGCAGGTACAGGCGCTTGAGAAGCGGAGGAGGTATGCGGATTATGTCTGCGGACACGCTTTCACGCCCGCCTCACCCGGACGACAAGAGCATGGAAATATCTATGATATCAAGACTCTGCGGGAAATCATTCATCACGGTTGTACTCAAAGTTCCAGTAGTGGGGCTCGGAAAAAGGATCTTAACACTCGAGGTCAGAACTCCCCCGCCTTCTCCAAAAGATCAAATGGTCTGCTAAACTTTCGTTCTCAATCGGGAGAAACTTCTTCATCTCTCGCTCAGTACAGAGTAAGGAGTCAGTGTATGCTGCCAAGCACACGCTGCGCATCACAACTCAGCTCAGGCCCAGAGCCACGTGTGCCGAGCCCCTCCTGGATTATGTCTTGAGTCTCGTTGTACACCTTGTTCATAACCTTTTGCAGCGCCTCCAGTGTGATTGGGTCACGCGGTCTCGACCAGCCGTAAGGCACCGGCAAACGTTCTTTTTCTGCTCACGACGCCACGCCCGATTGCGAGTCAGCGCGAGTCGGTGTGGCTTCAAGGCTATATGCCTAGGGCCCACGGCAAGTGCAGGACATGCACAGAGAGGGAATCTCACCAAGAAAGTAAGTTAGCCAAGTGCGGTTCACTGTGCCAGCGTCCCGATCTCCTAGGGTTAGGTAAAACCCTGCCACCTCGCCTAGGCTACGAAAGTTGTCCTCTAGTCTCATTTCGAAATCAACATTAGTACTAGCCGAGGTCTGGATGCGGCTTAGCCGCGCTGCAGCACCCTGTCGGATAGTGACAACGGAATCAGGCCAGTACTGTAAGCTTTCAATAAACACATCCTGGTTAAACACACTTGGGTCCCCAAATCGGTTGTCTAGGCGGCTAGCAAGCCATAAGTAAGCTCACAGAAACCAAATGTGACATAGGTGCTCAAGAAGCTTACGTAAGGCTGGCATCGTGTTCTATAATGCCGTGACGGTTCAGGTGGTCTAGGTCAAAAGTATTGGCGTCTGGGTCTGGGTTTGTCAGGATAGCGTGGTTGAAAAGCAGCTTAGACACATAGGGGTCCACGTTAATGCCGTCGCTTAGTGCGCGAGTCGTAATGTCCAGTGATATCCCTCGGCCGTTAGAGGGTAAAAAGCCGTGATTTGCCAATGCATTCAACATGGGACAAGGGCAGCGAACTGGAGAGGCAAACTCTGTTAGCCAGCCCTGGTTGGAACAAGGCCACAATGCCTACCATCACCAGGGCCAGGCGGGTGCCACTGGTCAAAAGATCCTTCCAGGCTGGCAATGGCCAGCGGACATAGGACCGGGAATAAGCATAGACGTTGTTGCAAGATCATGATGGGCCGAAATGGGTGGTGAACAGAATGTTTGAATGACGCAGTAGCTGTGGTTTCTACTAGCAAGCTCTCACAAGACCAGTCCTATCGAGGCACGATCAAGAAAGATCTACTAAACACGAAGCGAGGCAGGATGAAAATCTCAAACCTTATATAAGCTATGATGCTAATACCGCGATGTCAGAGATCGTATCACACATGTAGACTATTGTATTGCCTTCGCTCCGGGCCGAAGGCTTCAATGAAATGTTAACGGGTTTCGTGTGCCAGGAAAGTATTAAACCCCTGTACAGCGCATTGTTAGATAACCCTTTATTAGGATACTCTCTTATTTATAATACTCACTATAATACGTATTGATTTTCTTGTTATCAGTCGCCCAAGTAGAATGGATGAAATGCCTGCTATCTACTATAGATACTAAATAGCTACCTGAAGTAAATAGCTACCCAATAAGTACGTAGTACCAATGGGGGTTTTAACCTACCCTTATGGGGCGTACATGCTATCTTTCAGCTAAGAAAATACGTTAGGTGTGATGGGCAATCAGCTGCGTATTGCTAAGAGTACAATATCATAGAAACTGAAGATGGATATATTGACTACGTAAGTAAACTATATCTACCAGAAGTAACGAACCGGGAAGGATCTTACTCCTAGGCCCACGTTAGATCTACATTACATCAATCATGTTGAATGCGTGCCAGTGAATGGAAGGAATTCATCAACACCATATCACTAAAACAGGCTTTTTTGGTTAGTGTAACAAACTCCACTTTCAACTCGGCATACTGCTCATTGTTGATGAGCATAACGCAAGCATAGAAAGGAATAGAGACCACCTGAATGCAAACAGTGCGACTCGTCCATGTGCCGCGCCATGTGATGAGAAGGCTACAAGGGCTCCTGGAAGAACCGCTTCATCGCCTTACTTCAAGTTATGAGTTGTGTCTGATCTGCCAGACTCTCCTCGGGCAGGCGAAGTGGCCGTATGCTGCGGTTTTCCGTCTCTTACAAACCAGCTCAGGAGGCCGAGGCAGCTGGCAGTCCAGGCCATCAGCCACCACGCCAGGCCCGCGTTATTGCTAGCCTTACTAGCCGCGTAGACTCCGCCAGCAGCCAGTGGGCCTATTGTTCGTGAAACAGATGATAGAGTGACGGCCAAGCCATGCGTCGCGGCCAGGGCAGCCGGGCTCGCCGCGGAACTGAATAGCAACACGAGTTAGAGATGTGCCCAGGAAAGCCAGCGAGCGTCCAAGCAGGAATTATATACAGCAATGGGGTGACCAACTTGTTCACCATTAGGGTCGCCGAGGGCACCACCATGGCCGCGGTGAGGACCATGAGTAGCTGGGTTACCAGAATGACGAGCCACATGAGAAACGGCGTTTTGGCTGTAACGGCGATTAGCGGGGCGATGGCGAAAGCCAAAGCCGGACACCACAGAAAACACCTCATGGTTCCGATGGGCTTGAGCTTGTAGCTGACTTTGGGATATATGAATATCTGAATGGGAAGCGCGGCGACGGCCAAAATGACCAGCGAATAGGCAATCTGGGAGGGCGTGAGACCTGCCCCTCCCGAGAGCCGAAGCGGCGATTCACCAGTCTTGGCGGTTACGGGCGGATCGCTAAGGAACAACGGCCACAAGGTATTGTAGCCAGCGGTGATGCCGTCTAGCATGGCCTGGCAGCTGGTCGCGAGTAGAACGTTAACTGTCAGGGCCTTCCGCAGAGATATCTTGCCGGGAAGGGGTCGAGGCGCGGCGGCACTATGAGCGACCGACCGCTCCGCCCCATTTTCGGAACCCCCATCGTCGTCCTCTGTCAAAAGCGGTTCCAGGTGCTGGGACTCATCGGAACCCCGCTTGTTTAAGAGTTCATAACAGTGCTTGCTCCCCTCAAGAATCGTCTTGGGGTCCCGCCAAAGGCGGATAACACCTTTTTTGATGCGTATCCCAATGTCGGGCTGCCCGGCCAGAGCGGGTAACGTCTGCCCGTTCGATTAGCTGCTTGTACTCTTGGATACATAGACTGGAAGCGTAAAATATGGTCCGAGAGAATTACCTCTTCTAGGAGGAAAAAGACAGCTAGAAAAGCCACATAGATGATGCCCCCTGCCATCAACATGGGCGGCGCGTACGTCCAGCGGGCCAGGAAATCGTTTCCAGCGGCGTGTTTCTGTGCATAAGCAACCAGAAGACCAGCAGCAGGTGGCCCGACCAAGACGCCAATGTTGAAAGCTAGAGGGAGCATCAAAAACGCCTTGACGCGGTGCTTATCGCTAGTCACAATCTCGGAGATCATGGTGCGAGCAACAACCGTCCCACCGCTGAAAGTGCCTTCCACAAGGCGAAGGAATATGGCTTGGGAGAAGCTGCGGATGAAGCCGAAACAGATGGTGCTCGCACCAAGGACGCCCATACTCATCAGCAGAACGCCCTTACGCCCGAACCTTGGAGAATCGGCAAGCCGGCTTACGGGTAGGCTGACAATCGCCACCATGGCCGTCAAGGCCGTCTGCATCCAGGCAGCCTGACGCACAATGTCCGCCGACGACAGAGTGGGATCTAACGACTGAAGCTGAAAGTATATATAGGTCTTTCCGAGGTGAGCAGCAGCTTCTTTCAGCCGTCCGAGGGAACACTTACGCTAAAACTCGTCCGCGTAATCGGCTCGCATAATCGGGATAGACACAGTACCAGCAGCTGGTCTTTGTGGGGCATCGTCCGCCACGACGAGCTTTCGCCGCTGACGCCTGTAGCCTGGGTCATGACTGTCTGGTTCGAGGGATAGAATCACAACGATGAGTATTTGGTTCTCTCTCTTGGCGTACCGCCCGGACGCACAGTCAAAAAGGGTCTCAATGACTGATGTATATTTGTGAAAATGTACATGTGTAAACATAGATGCCTTACAGTAAGCATAACGATTCATCATCTGAGATTATGAATTAAACACACTGCATTCTAATTTCCACGCTGCATGTGACAGTCCAAGGGCTGGCGATGCGGAACACCCGCAAGGGGATATAATGCGCAGGGTAGAGCCCAGCGTGTGTGTCAGACCTTTGCAGATACCCAATCACCGGCGAAACTCTATGCTTAGGTGTATGGAGTCAATTATGAACCGTCACCCTGTACTTTATGTACAATGTATATACACAGTGGCCAGTTGATGTCCATATGGCTTCTTGCTTTTTTGTCAGACGTCAGAGATCGCTATCTGTTACCCAGTCCGGCGTCATATGAATGCGTTTATTGCTCACCGAGGCCAGCCGCGCATCTTTGACGGATATAGAAGAAAACACGAATCCCCTCGGGATAGTGCAAAATATCGCATCCTGACCCTCGCCCTGGATTGAAGTCTCTTTTGCAACCTTATATCATCTGTGGCTTCGAAGTGAAGCTTATCATCAACGCTTTACTATCAGGACCATCTTACGTGGCCAATTCAGCACTCATCAACCCTCACGAAAACAAGGAGGAAAACACTCTATGTCGGTTGTAAGGCCGCATTCTTCGGAGGGCCTTCTACCAGAGGCGCCTAGAAGCTACCGAGGCCAATGGTTGCGGTGGCTACATGGCCTCCTCGGCCATCATGCTGCGGTCGCTCTTGCCTCAGCCGGTACTCTTTTCATTCTCTTCTGTCTGTTCGGACTTCGGATGCAGGCAGATCTATCAAACCTGCAAATAAAAGGCTACGTTGTCATAGGACCAGCCTGCGGCCCGTCGTGGCCACAGGCCGAGGCGGCCGGATGCGTCTACGACCTGCTATTGAGCGCGTGGACGAGTCCGCATTGTCACGATCCGGAGCTCTACAATCAATATCTTTCTCAAATCAATAGCACATTTTACCTGGAAAGGCAGCGGGAAAACGTCGTCTCATGGAACCAAGTTCTGAGTGGTCGACATCCGGAAGAGGGGCTTTGGACGGACGGCGGATTCCACCACCTACATTGCTCGTACCTATGGGACCGGCAGCGCCACGCTTATGCGCGTAGCAGAACCACTGGGCAGCCGTTCATCATGGACACCTTCTCCCGAAACGAATCACACGTGTCGCATTGCATCTTCTGGAATGCTCATCCCTACCCAGCGGAACTTATTGCGCCCAACATCACTCATATATATCCTCCGAAAGACCCTGTCCGATGCCTGCTTGGATACTGAAAACATCCTGAGGATCGATAAGGGTGAACACCTATCCAAGAGCCACAGCCCATTATACACTTTGCGAGAGATCAGAGTGATATACCGCTGGTCAGCATGTCATCTGCGTAGCCAGGTGATTGCTTGCAGTAGCAAACCGCAGAGGAGAAGCTAGGTACAATGTTCGATTCCTATCAAACTGGAAGGTAAAGCGGGAATGTCAATACTCTTACGTTGATGAAGCAGCCTCATTAGTATTTTGGAGAGAATAGGGATATTATTCATTAACCCCGCCTTACTTGGTAGCGTTTCAGCTTTGGCAAACGTATACATGTGTAATTGTTCGAAGAACATTGATCTAAGCCTAGCACTCCCGGGCATCAGAATGCGAATTTCTTGAACAACCAGCCTAGCCAGTGGAGTTCGGGTCCTGCACTGGATTCTGGAACAGATGAAAGTGACGTGAGCCATGCTATAGACCTGACAAGGTTGAACTTTCCGGCCCGCGGCGCCGGTGTAAGGCGCTTGTCTTGTTTAATAATTGAACTCTCCCCTGGTACCCAAGGTGGCCCGAAATCAAGGGAAAGTAGCTAGCCAACGAAACGATGAAAAACCACTTTTCCATTGAGCCTCCTATTGCTGTGGGCTTTCTTTGGGCTCGCATCTTTGCATAATCGAATAGCCCCGACGGATCGGTCTTCTCTGAGATGGAAACTAAAATTAGACACATTTGGAGTAAGGAGCTGAAGATTCCTCCATGTGAGACACCTGCCCTACATGTCTTGGAATTTTCACAGGCTGAACTCGACGATAGCTGCCATCGGCTTGGAGGACGAGTTTATAGCCCTGGGGGGCGATTCGGATAATGCCATGAAGGTTGCCCGGCGCTGTCGTGAGGCCGGCCTCAGAGTTTTAACCGTCGATATCCTTTCCCATCCGACCATTCATGAGCTCGTACGCTTTGTCGAGGCTAGGGATAGTGGCGCTGACTATGGTGACACCTGTGCCGGCCACAGCGGCCTTGCTCCCAAGGTATACGATGACGGCGACGAGCCGTTTGTCCTGAGCCTGGGCGATCTGAGATTGCCGCCAGATTTATGTCCGAACAACATCGCCTACGTTATGCCGTGCACGCCGTTGCAAGAGGACTACTGGCACCTTTTCTCGACGAACCCTGCGCCTGAGAGGCCAGGAGTCATGACCAACTGCTTCGAGATCAGCCGCCTAGACGGCCTGGGGACCGTTGATCCCTACCAGGCCGCCGTGGCGTGGCAGATGATGGCCGACCACCACCCGATGTTGCGCACGCGTTTCGTGCCGCTGGCCGAGTTGGGCGTTGCCCCCGGGCGTTTCGGCCCGCTGCCCCTCGGGACTATTATGCAGGTCGTGATGCGGCGGTGGCGCGTCGACTGTACCGTCGTTCATGTCGACTCGGACAGCGAGCAAGACATCAAGCAATATAGCGCGGTGCACACGGCCAACTCGTTATACAGGGCGAAACCCGCCGCCTGCGTGTCGGTCCGCCTCTTCGTCACGCCAGCGCGGCGCGTCTACATGAACGTTTTCCTCTGGCACATCTCGGCCGACTTTGTCAGCACCGGCGTATTCATGTCCGACTTTGATCGTTTCTACCGCGGGATCCTACCGAACCGCCCGGCGCCTGGCTTCGACCTCTACGTCCACGAACTCGGGCTCATGACTCGGCGCGGTCAGGCGGACGTACAAGCTGGCACCCGATACTGGATTGACTATCTTCACGGCGTCAAGTCGTGCCGGCTTCTGCCCCGACATCTGGGCGTCGTCGACCGGCGATCTTCGTCTGCTTACTCGGACCCCGATGGCAATGAGCTTACCTGTGTCACGAACCTAGGGAGGGTATCTTGTCGCCTATTCCTCTGCAGTATGTATGCCAAGTACTGCCGCGGGAGCCACGTCCTGCCCTCCACCATTTTCCGCCTCGCGTACGCCCTGAACCTATCCAAGTACACCGGCCAAGAGGACGTGTGTTTCACCTACATCATTTCGGATCGTGACCGCGACATCCCCAATATCGACAGCATTTTTGGCATGATGATGACATACTTCTACGTCAAAATTAGGGCAACACCGTCAGCCCGCTTGTCCGACTTGATGCAGCAACTCCATTACGACGACCTGGCCCACAGAAGACACATGATTTACCGCCCAACAGACGTCGCCCGCGCACTCGGCCATGATGACGAGTACGGCGTGCTCCCGGTAACAAATGTGCGCTTCAACGACCGCCGCCTCGACGTCCCGCGAGGGCCCGAGCTTGGTTATCGTGGCGTTATCGCCAACCTGGTCCAAGAGGCGAGTACCTGTTTCCTTTGCCGTTGCAACTATACCTCAGGGCTCTCCCTGCTAACTGTAAGGCAGCTCTCTATGTCATTGATTCTGATACCCAGTACGGATAGGGACTATGCGAGCGCCCATTTCACCTTTAAGAAAGTCCAGTACTCGGAGGAGAGCGTGCAGCAATTCGCTGACATGTATGCCTGCATCTTCCACGCAGTGGCATCGGGATCATTCGACACTGTTGCGGATGTCATGGCACATATGGAGAATGGGGTTCCTGGGCTTCAAAAGAAGCCAAGCTAGCCACAGGGGAATTGAGACACCTCAAAGAATCTTCAATGCGACCGCCATCAACCTCCGTATTGAATCATATTATTTACCTGTACAACTGTTGCTTGACACGCACTCAGGGAGTTGTCTTCTCACAGACTACATAGAAGTCGCTTATAGAGGCGAAGGCCGTGCTATCTTCTATCCAAACGCGCCAGTGCTTGTGTAAGTCTTGGAGATCAATACTCTGCCCGATTTCCTTGGCCTCCCGCTCGACTTGAGCCCGCGCCGCGGGGCTGGCGCTGGTGCGAGCGACTAAGCCACCCCACTGCTCGCGCTCGTCTCTTGAGGATATGACCCAGGGAATCTGGCCTACGCGAACGTCGTTGAGCTCAAAGCCCTAAGTTTGACATCTTAATATGAGGGTTACATGACGCATAACCAGCACATCCTCGACAAAAGAATGGAGAAATAACAATTATAGGGGGGTAGTTGCTGCTTACCGCCGCTATTGCATATGCTTTCAGCTTCCTGCCAACGTAGGGATCGCCCCCCTTGGCCTTCACGATTCCGCTGATCACTTCGTAAGTTCGGCGGATCTAGGATAGTTGATTTAGCCCAGGGACTTTTGGGTGTTCTTTGAACCTCTTGATCTCGGCCGTCCAAGTTCTAGGGAAAGCTCACCTGCACGCTTTCAGGCCACAAGGTGAGGCATCCCCTATCGGCTTCTTTGCAGCAGACGAAGCCGCCGACCTTGACCGCGAAGCGCAGCTCGGCTAGGCCACGGGACGGGTTCGTAGTATGCATCAGGACGTTGTGGGTGTGGGCTTTTGACCCGGGACATGTCATGTAAGTTTATTTCTTGTCCAAGAAACTGTGTCCAAGGGACGGGGGCGCTTCGTATCGTGTCTGTCCTCACCAAGATCGCATCCGCCCTTTACACGTTCGAAGCCGGGCTCGCTGGCTGTGGGGGCCAAATTTAAGGCATCTCCCAAGGCGAAACGGATATTGTGAACATCCGCTTCTCGAGCAGCGTCTCGGGCGTGGGAAATCACGTTCGGGCTGCCTTCAATGGCCAGGATAGTAGCCAGAGGATAGCGCCTGGCGATGTCAATGGTGATGCTAGCCGGGCCCTAAGAGATGGTGAAGGGCGTATCATGGTAAGCAAAGCGATGGGTAGTCAGAGATTGCGGCACACATACGCATCCGACATCGAGAAAAGTGAAATCCGGCGGGAGGGATTCGAGCACTGAGGCTAGGTAAGGCACCGAATTGGCAAATGTTCGCTTCGCGATATGCGCCTCAATGGTCGGAATATTATATCCTAGGTAATTCCTAGTCGGGTCCGTTTGCGAGGGCATTCTCAAAAAACCACAATATGTATAGTTTAACTTTCTCTTTACTTTGGAGGACCTATCAACAATGAGCTGGGTTCAGTGGCATGATTTGAAATGTTTCCTGCCCTCCCTGTCTTCCAGATATAAACTTCAAGGGCGGTTAACGGCTTGTTGTCTCATTCACGAGTTGCTAGAAGGGCGTCATAAACCGAGAATCTTTGTACCAGGAAGTCCCACGAGCTACCAGTTGCTGATTTCCAGACATTTTGGCTGACATCTATCATATCTTTATCACTTGCGACACATTCTTCCCTATGTGGGTACTAAGAGTGACTGCATTACGTACCCATTCATATTCTCCATTAAGATTATACGTTAGTTCGTGCCATGCTCGAGTGGTGGGCTACACAACGATCCTTGAAGATCCACCTGTGCATCAGGCCGCCTGCACACGCAGCACTGCATGCAAACAGATTAGGCATCCACACGCCCGAGTGCCGTTGTTACGTCCATATGCAAGCCAGTGTGCAGCATGCAAAGTATGCGAAGTAGACTTTGAGATAGGCCGGAAGCCAACTCTTTAGACGTGGCATGGGCAGCAACGTACGATTCATTATGATTTATTGGCGCCCTGGCTCCGGGCGAAATCTCGCCCGACAAAGACAATGGGCCGCCAGTAAAGCTTCCGGAAATCTTGAACTATACCGGGCTGTTTCAGACTTTAACCTTCACCAGCTCGGTAGTGGGACATAAGGCACCGTAACCCGGACCGGAGGATGGGCAGCCAGCAAGTTGATTGGTTGATCCAAAGGGTGTTATTCTAGTCATGTTGTACATCAGGGGGGTTCGAGCAAATCCATCACGTGGATGTCTACCTTCCTCAGAGAGTTTCTCTCGGGCTCCTCTCACTCCTCGAGAGTCCTTTATATTACGCAAGAACGTTGCTCAAGCATGGTCAGGACCTTGCTGGTAGCGCGGTGAGAAATACAGCTAATCTTGGCCCGGTATAGCATGCGAAGTAAGCAATGGACATAGGCTGTGTGTGTGGGACAGAAAAGACTGATACAAGAGGGGAAAGGGCCATTTCTGTTCGCACCAACGATATATCATTAAAGCTATCAAACATGTAAATTTTCCTTCACTCCTCAAACTTGGTGAGAGCTTATCGTTACGCACGAGACAATCTGCCCTGTCCACAAGTAGAGAAACCGTGTAAGGCTGGTCACCTTTCCCCAATGTCAGATACCTCTCATTCACCATACGAGGCGGACGCGCTTCGCTCCTCGGATGACAAAGACGACGCCTCCAGCGCAACGACCTTGATGCTAAGCGAAGTGGCAGAAGCTAATTGGGGAAAAAAGCGTGGCCAGAGCTTCTTACACTACCTTGAGGAACATCATGGGTCACGTTGTGGGTGTGGCTCCTTATCCAACTTGATCACTACCATGCTCCTTCTGGTCTCTGCGTGTCTCAATGTGTATCTGGCATTCGGGCGCCCGCCGCGAATCGTGACGCATCATGACGTTGATGTGGGATGCGGCGCCTTCCCCCTAGGGTCGGATCCCTCCGGTTATGTTCCACGAGGTAAGCTATTGGCTCCATTACCCCCGTCCCTTGCCGCGCGCATGCATCAAGAGAAAGTGTCTGATGAGAACCGATCAGATGTGGGGTACCCACTTCGCTGGACCAAATGGGACGAGCATGATGACTTCTACATCTCGCCCGCAACATTCGACAGCTGGGAGAACATTCAAAAGTCGGCAGCGCGGCTTAGGGCAGTCCACAATGGTATGTGAGCGAGAAGGTCATATAGAACAAACTCTGTCTAACCAACGACAGATGTCTTTGTGCACTCCAACGGCCAAAAAGCAACATATCTCGCTTATGATGGGGTGCGCAAGGAGCTGCCGCCTGAGGGTGGCCAGTTCGGCCTGGAATTGTACGGCATCCAGGCCTTTCATCAGATACATTGCGTGGTACGTGTCGCCTTCTCTGATCATGTTGATGCCACCCAGGCTGATCACAACTACCAGTATGTCCTCCTTGAGTCTGTAGGCTGGGCACGCCACAATCGCTCGTCCCAATGGCACGGTGAGCATGTCGCGCATTGCCTCAATACGTTGACGCAAGCGGCAACTTGCCTTGCGGATTCGCGGCCCTTTGCCTACGTCGTCAAAAGCGGTCACCGCACCGACGGACAGCAGAACTGGTGCCGCGACTTCGGCGCTCTGGTGAATTGGGTCAACGACCCGGTGAGGGATCACAATTTTCACTACGAGCTGGACTGGAACGACACTGATCATTTCATGCCCATCTACCGCAACGGCTCCGTTGCGGGCAAATCTGTCGACAAGGCTGTTTGGTAAATGCCCAAGTCCGACTTGCCACATGGATCAAGAAGTTCTTTGGCTATGGACATGGGTTCTTGGTCTAAATATTGAGTTCAATCGGCTACTTCTCCGGTGATTGTTGGCTACGTTTTAAATACCGACATAGGCTTCCCTGTCACCACTGGAGTTTTGACTCTATTACTTTTACAAATTACTATAAAAAGGATGTACACTAACCAAAACCGCTCAAAGTCTACAGAGATCTTTTACTTCTTATTATCTTTATAACCTAATAGAAGTTTTACTTAAGTAAAAAAAAGGATATTAAAATATTTAAAAGAGATAATTAATTATAATATTTCTTATAAAAGTAGAATAGATAATACTAGCTTAAATAATACTTTTAACTTAGTAAGATATACTAATTTTAACTAGGCTAGTTATAAAGAGACTAGAAAATCTACTTCTAGTTATCTTTTTACTTTACTTAAAAGACTTATTAGTTAGGAGTCTAAAAAATAGTTAACTATCTCTTTATCTACTACTAAGGCTAGATTTAATAGTCTATAGAAGCTATTAGAGAGGTAGTCTAGTTAAAAGGCTTATTATTAAAAATAAAAACGTACTATATATATATATATAAGTTATAAGTAAATCTAGGTAGAGAAAGTAATTAGT
The DNA here is from genome assembly GCF_030913465.1 of Colletotrichum navitas. Lineage (NCBI taxonomy): Eukaryota > Fungi > Ascomycota > Sordariomycetes > Glomerellales > Glomerellaceae > Colletotrichum > Colletotrichum navitas. The sequence continues at coordinate 90,835 of NW_026850661.1, forward strand.
ATTTTATAGGTAAAATTATATATTAGGAGAGAGCTTATTTAGAGAGAGGTAGATTATATAGGTAATAACATAATCATTATAGAAAGACTAGATATAACCTATAAACACGTTATACAGTTTTGGAGATTTATAAAGAAGACAATAATCACTAGTTTGAGCTTATTTATATATTAAAGAGAAATTTACTTATATAAATAGCTAGCAGGTAGGTAGAAGGGGCTAACTTACTAGAATACGTGAGTTACTATGTATATACGTTATATAAAGTCATCATATACAATGATCTAGCAGTCTGACTGCTGGTCGATTTCACTGCTATTTCTTATTTGCTGCAGGTTTGACCAACGCGCGGAAAACACAGTAGCGGTCACCACTGACAGCAAGCACCCAATTACAATATATGGCATGCCAAGCCAAGCATTACCCCAGTCCATACCCGTACGGAACAAGGCCGAAAGAAAAGGCCCAGCGATCAAAGTTCCTATCGTATCGAACATGCTCATCAATGTGTACAGCATAGCAACATCCTCCTCAAAAATAGATGCTAGAAAGCTGCGGATGAGAAGGCGGTAGCCAGAACCTAATGTAAAGATACCTAGGCCCATCATCAGAAAGATGGGTGTATATGCAAGCCCAATAACGAAACCACCAACAGTAAGTAAGACAGCACTTGCTCGTGCCAGAAACAGCTTCGTATACTGGACAGACATTGGCCATTTGTATACTAAAAAGTAGGTCGCTGACGGAATAAGAATGATTAGGAGTACTAGATTAAGAAAAGCTCGAATAGAAAGTAGTAGACTAGCCTAGATGAATTGCCTTCAAGTTAGTATGAGGTTATACAGTATTCTTTAGAGCTTTGATAACTAGGAATTAAAAAGATGGGAAAATCTTACCTCGGACCACGACCAATTGTATCGTTTTGTTACATACTGTAACAGAATCTCATGTTGAAAGTGACCGAGGGTTGTCAATAAGAAGGTAAACATGAGCAGTAGTATACTCCGATCCTTCCATAACACCCACGATACAGCCTGGCGTAGGTTTGTTCGTTTTGACCGGGTTGTGTAATGACATGGATGCGACTTGATAATCGTCTCTGCCCTCAGCTCGCTTGTCTTGGTGAATGTAAAGGCTACAACTGTGGCGAGGACTAGGCAGCCTAGGCCAATGTAGATGGAGAGCCAAACGTTGATCCTCATTGATAAATACACTAGAGGGCTAGCTATCAATTCACCTCCAACCGCAGCGGCAGAGAGGTATGAGAATACGGTCGATCTTAGAAGAGTAAGCCCCTTGCCTGGTAACAATCGAGAGAGGACAACAAGGCCACATACCTATGTTCTGAGTTCACACATTCACCTGCAATAGCGTATACTAGAGCAGTAAAGACGGCGGGTCCACCGCCGATAAACGTAAAGAGGGCAGAGAGCCACGTCATACGGATAGAACACACGGTTGGTAAAGTGCCTTTGGTTTAAGATGTTAGCAAGTCCAGCTGGGCGGCAAGTGATTGGATGTTGATTGCGGTTTGTTAGGGGCCGTACAGATCAGAATCTGGAAAGCTTGAGACAAAGTAATTCCCAGGAGAGATAACGTGAGAACTATCCCGCGTCCCCGCCTGTCGGCGAAGTATCCGTACGGAACAGCAGTCAACAGACCAGGGATAAATTCCAGCGTTCTCTGCCAGCCTCTAATGATGGAGAGCTCGGACTGAACAAACTCTTCTTTGCACCGTAAGTCATCGGCAGCACTAGGTGACATCTGCGGCTCAAGGTTGTGGCAGATAATTGCCTCAAGCACCTGATTCAGCGGTATAGCAATGAGGTGAGCGCCCAGCTCAATGATGACGATAAGGAAAATGCATATGGCGATGATAACCCGGGATTTGTGTGGTGTTGGCTTCTCCCCGCCAGCTAAGTTGCCGCCAGCTAGGTTGCCGCCAGCTAAGGATGAAGGTGGTGTGAGCAGGGGAGTTACCTCGCCGCCCTTGATGTGATTTGTAGACCGAATTTTATAGTATTGCCGAGACATGTTCAACAAAGTGTTATTTGTAGAGGACTGCTGTTTATCTTGTGCAAGACCGGAGTGAAAGACAGACTTGGGTAGGGGGAAAAGGTAAATTGGCGAACCCTTTGGTATTTAAATGCTCAGTTTCTGTCGTTTGCTGCCACGCGCTAGAATCGATTAGCATTAGGTATAGGCTATTCAAACCTTAACAACACATAATTTTCCCCTTGCATAAGCCAATGATTATCCAACCTGATACGCTGTCGTTTGCTCGAAGCTGCCTTCCGCAGCCTCGATGAAATGTTGAGGTTGTCAAGAAACGGAGATTCTATCTAGCCTCCCGAAGAGGCTGGGCGAGTTTCTTTCCCCGCTCGAGCAGCGCTCCCAGGCCAGGATCAATTACTAAAGATTGGATTTTGTGCGAAGCTCCTTCGACCACTTCCCCCCTAAACAAGATTGAATGAAATTAGAAACGCCATGTACGGAGCAAGGCAACAACTATACATAGCTGTGCTTGCTCTAGAGCCGGAAAGTGCACCATAAAACCTGACTCTACAAGTTGCCTCCCCAGTAGTTTGTCTTTAAGAGTCAATGGAACACCAGGCACAGGCTGGAAGCTTGAACAACGGCTATCCTAACAGGAAGATCGTTCTATGCTTGGTCGGAAATCGAGTCAGCGGGTGCGTAGCACGAGTACAATGGAGCAAAAGTTTGGGACCCAGGGTGATGTGTATGGAGGCACCTGATTTGCGGGGTTCCAACCTTTTGTTCCCTCACTGTACTCGTGCTACGCACCCACTGACTCGATTTCGAGGAGACCTCTACCCGCACTCCTGAGTACTCATTCACGCCACTTATGTGGCCTCCACTTGGGTCGAAAGCAAGCTTTCAGACTGCACCAGCACATTCGTTGCCCCAAATACATTAAGTCAAAGCACCCGCTTTCTAATCACCCCCACTTTGTAATCACCTATTTACACCAAAACTGCTCTTTTTTACTATAGCTTTAACTATATAACCCTAGTCTTAATAATTCTAAGAAAATTATTATATATAAATAATTATATAAAAAGTTTATATACTAGTTATATAATTTTTTTACTAAGTATAGGTAAAGTATTAGCTACTTAAAGCTAAAGTAGTAAAAGTGTTAAGGTTTTAGTATATTTTACTAGTATTTCTTAACAGTATTAAAATCTATATAACTTTAGAACTATAAAGTAATAAAACCTATAATACTTTATATAGTTACTTTATAATATAAAGTATATATTTACTAGCTTATACTATAGACTATACTAGCTATACTATAGTATATACTTAAATATAAAATTTACTAAGAAAATTTTATTAGAGAAATTTTAATTTACTTATATAAGCTTATATAAGACTATATATATTATATAGAAAATATAACTACTTAATATAGTAAATAATATAGCTATTTATAAAGTTTTAAGCTTATACTACTAGTAAATACTAAGTTATAGCTAATAATAATTTACTAGTATTTTAGTATATCTTTATATAAAGCCCTATATCTTAAGTTATACTAATAGGAATATAGTAAAAAACCTAGTATAGTAAAAGTAAGTATATAACTAACTATAGAAATTTTTATAGAATTAAAGAAGCTAGGGTTATACTATTATAGCTATAGTAAAAAGGAGTAGTTTTAGTGTATTTTAGTGTATTTTGGTGGGGAATAGGTGATCGCCAAGCGGGGGTGATCGGAAAGCGGGTGCTTTGACTTACCTCGACTGGCCTGACTGATATCTAAGCAGAGGTAAAGGCGAGCAGGATTAGCAGTGTATAGAAGGATCATACACTTATGATATAATCATGGGGTTTCTTCCTATAGCCGCTCTTTTGTCACACTCAAAGATAATATACCTAATGATCTCTACCTGTCTAACTGTTGCTCGATAGTTCCCGTACTATCTTGTCGTAAGTAGAACGCAGGATATATACCTAGTACGTGAAAAACGGTCTATCTAAAAGCAGTAAAGGGCGAATTGATGCAAGTATATAGCCATAAGTCTATAGGGGAAAGTCCCTACTCCCTAAGACACTTTGCTAACCTTAATAGTTGTGTTGCTAGTCGTAGCCAGGGCCTTGTAAGCGTCTAGCACTGTCCTGTGACAGCATGTACGTATAAACTAGAATACTAGCTATGGTCTGTCTAATTGCTGCTTGGCTTTTAAAGCCTGTCTGTAGAGGAGAACTAAAAAGCCTAGATTCTACTGACTGTTTCCTAGATTAATACTGCTGGACTTTTTAGCATATGAGGGCGGCTACAATCGCGCCAACAACGCTAGGACAAAAAAGTATCGCCGTCGAACTCCCAATGCGTGCCCCGCTCTTCTCAATCCCAAAGTTAAGAATGGCATTTCCCACCGCCGACAGGCCTTGGCCAACTGTGATGGCCATTTCGTAATAAGAGATGTATGTGCCGGAAGACGTTATGGATGGCCCCCTTTCTTTCTGAACAACAGCGGCTTCGTACGAGATAATTGTAAGAGGCACAAGACCACTCAGCGGCGAAATGCAAACAATGCTAGCAATGCAGATGGATGCAGCCATAAACGAGGTTCGTAGAAATATAGCCCCTAGGCTTGAAACGCCCAGCGTCAACAATGCCAGAGCCCACATCTGCCGCAGGGCTGTTATGTCCTTATTCATACGCTGACGGACAGAGCCACCCAGCGATAACGACGGGTCCCATGACCGTGTAATAGGCATCTGCAGTACGAAGCCACAGGTTTGGGCAATCAGCAGGACAAAAACACTGGCCTGCGCCATTAGCCCGGCTGGGGCGGCTTCGGCGCTATTTCCACGAGTCGCCACGTCTAATGATGTGTCAGTAAGCCAAGACGTTCACAGGCGGGTAGATGGTCGGTCCTAGCTGCAGCATAAAGGTATATGAGGAAAGAGAAACATACAGCTGTCGATAAGATATTTACTTGCATAGTGACTGACAGGAAAATATGCATACTGGCAGAGGATTTGAACCCCGCATGTGCGACGAGTCTTGGGGGGGAGTGATGTCCTGGCCCTCCAGATGTCCCGTAACAGAGCTGTAAAGCTGCCGCCCTGCTGCTCGACAACTGGTTTGTAACATTCGGCAGGCCGGACGAGCCATACAGGGACAATACTGAATATAACGCCAGAAGAACACAGAAAACTAACAAGTTGAAAGGACGGGTTTGCAAAGCCAGCAGCTAGCATGCCTACAGAGCCTAGAGAGCCCAGTAGCGAGCTCACGAGGTTCATGACAGGCTGCTGGCGAGGTGGCACATTATCAACAATCAGGAGGCGAAAGCCTATTATGTAGGCGCGTACGCTCATCGTACCTGTAAAGATGGCTGCGGTGCTTAGCCACCTTGCCGCAACCATGTTGTTGCTACCGGTGATCTCGCGGGACCACCCCAGAACCAATTGACAGACGGCCATTACTGCCGCCCCGGCGACGAGGAAAATAAACCGTCTCCTGGAGCGGTCGCTTAGGATGCCAAATACCGGCGATGCCGTCAGGCCGGAGAAGGGCCCAGCAAGCAGAACCAAGGAAACTTGGAAGGCAGTAAGACCGAGATCCTTCAGGAGATATGGCTGAGTGGAGTGACAGGAACGTCAGCACGGCGTTATTTCCGGCTAAGCAGAGTCGCTGCAGCTTGCGTAGCAGAATGACAGCAAAGAAACGGTTAATACCGTATGAATGCCTGACTTACAACGAGAAAGACAGTAAACATAGTGAAATAGAATTGGGAACTGCCGGCTGGTCAGCCGCGATAGATGAAGGACGGATCTATCGTTCTACCAACAACATTGAGGGCATGGCGTAGGCCACGATGCACCACATGTTGATGCGATGTTGGTCGTACAGCTTTCGACCATCTGCTGCTTGCCGCTCCAGTCCGTCATCATCACACGAGCTCGAGGATTCGGTCTCGTCCAACGTGCAGAGGGGAACATCAGCGTCGTCTGAATCCAGTGTTTCGAATGAAGGCATGATTAAAGCGGGCGGCGTGTTTTCTCCTCTCAGGCGATGGAAAGAAACAGAGGAGGGCTTGACGGATCCGATTTTCCTAGAAGCATAGAATTCTCCTCTATTCTTGTACTTCTCCTCAAAGTTAGGGTTGAGGTTTATTTCTCGCTGCCGGGGAATTGTCGATTTGAGTTTTCCTCCAGCGGGGGCTTCGTAGAGCCGCCCGCCGTCTTGAGTCTAGCTACCTATAGTCTCGGATATGTGGGCTGGAACTTAGAGATATCACATGGAGCATGCAAATAGTACTTAACACTTTGGCTCTGCCTCTCACTAATGAAAATATCTGGCCTGTTTATTGCTATACCCTTTAAGTGTGAAGCAAGCCACCACAATTATCAACCATCATATGCCTGGATCTTCAGAGATTAATGAAAGACTCTGCTCTGATAAAATGAGAAGAGACTTCATAAAAAAACTGCTCTTGGTATGTACGTCTTCCCACTCGAGCTTCAAAAGGCGAATTGTAGTGACGGGGACGGTTAAGTAGAAAGAGGACGAGCCAGCATATGAACAACCGGTTGCCGACCAAGAGAACGCAGTCGATACCTCACAATTCAAGAGGCCAACCAGGAACATGTTAGTAGCTGGTAAAACTGGATTCTTCACCTTGGGGCTCTTAGTGGGTGTAGGCATGAGTGCTGCTATTGTTTTCCTTATGCCTTCTAAGGTGTATGTTAGTCTGTATTGTGAGTGACCTTCATAACATAGAGGAGACAAGCTCGTTCTAGAGCAGTGCATATACCCTGGCTAGAAACACGGGGATCGGAATGACGAGGCAAAACATAGATGAGGAACTAGTTCTGTGAGCTATGGACAGGTAGTAGGAAAGGCACATTGTAAACAACGTGGAGGTCACTGTACAATAAACATAACGCTTCTCAATCAGTACATCGCATAGGTAGAATGAGATAATCAAGGGCCAGTTGGCTGGATTAGAAGCTTGCCAATTATCTTCCCGCTGCAAAAAAGGTTCCCAAACGACCCGGCTGCATTTTCGAGACCGCAGACTACCTCTAGTCGTGCGATTCTTGGTAGACCGCCGTCTTTCTTGATATCCTCATACATCTGCTTCTGAAAGCTGGCTGTATACTTGGCTGCCAGATCATTGATGAGAAACCCGCGAATTGTCAGTCTCTTGTAGACGACAGGTTGCCACAGCCATGACCTAGAATCCAGCCCATCCCCGCCAGACACGCCAAGCTCTGCTGTGTCAATGCCAACGCTATACTCATCGATGGCATCGCACACGACGATTCTCCCCTGGACCTTCATACACGCCTCCGCCGCGCGCATCTGGGCGCCGCCTACACTAGCAAAGTGTATATCGATTCCTCTTGGCGCGGCACGGCGCAATGCTGCCTCGCCGGCCTCGCAGCTATCAAAGACAAAGGCTTCGTCAAACAAGCCGGTACCCCGTAACCAATTGACCTTTTCAGCAGATCTGGTCGATCCTATTGTGTAGAGCCTTTCCCGCTTACTGAAGTACGCAACCGTCAGGCCGACCGTACCCGCTGCTGAGCTGATATAGATGGTCTCGCCGGCCTTGGGCTGCCCGCATTCGTAGAGACCGGCGAAGCCCGTAAGACCGGGCTTGAAGACCAGACCATGGTTAGCGCAAGTCATCCTTACTATTACCCAGAAAAAATTGACCTTGCGGAGTATGCAGTATGTCCGGGGCTTACGTATAAGAACATGAAGGAGCACGAAGAACGGTAGCGATTGGGGTGAAGCAAAAGCAACAAAAAAAACACAAAAATAGATATAAAAATCCCCCCGACGAAGAGCTGAAGGGGGACTCTGGAGGGCCAGATAGTCTTGATAAATCTACTTACAACGCCCAAAACCCCGAGCCAATGGCCCTTGTCAATGCTCATCTCCCGCACAACTCGCCCAATTGGCACAACCAGGCGCTGGTTCGCGGCGGCCGCCGAGTCGAGGAAAGCGTACTGCGCCAACGGAGTCCTGGCTAGCCACACGACCTCCCCGAGGGGCAGATCAGGTACTTCGGACCGAACCACAGTGCCCACCGCGCTTGTATTCAAAGCCTCGCCGACGGGAAGCGCGGGCTGGTAGGTCCAGGCTGAACTTGGGTCCCTCAGCTGAGAGAGCAGAAAGGGGTCAAGAGAGGCCAGATCAATGCGCACAAGGACGCCTTCGCCGGCGGGCAAAGGCATGTCTTTCACCACAAGATGCTTTCCGGGCAGAGGGAGGCCACCAGCGGGCACCGAGTTGAAGACGAGGCTCGGGTTGGACATGATGGTATCGATGCAATGGGTTATAATTAGCGTGCCGAAATGCCAGAAACGAGTCCAGACGCTGTTGGTACGGTTACCGGCTGGGTTTCTTTTTTCCCTCTTTCTTTTCTAAGGAGCGAATATCCGATCTACCTATTACGTGAGGAGGAACGCAGCTGGAGGCTAGCCAACGCTTCCCCGGGTAGAAGCCCTCCTGTTTCGCCTTTTCCGGTAAAGGGGGGAAGCTAGGGTGGTGGATTATACTTTGAGTCTTTCCGGTCACTGAGTTTGCTCTAAATCGCAAGCTCAACCGCAGCCTCTTATCTCGGCACACTGGCTTTCCTCTAGTGTTTCAAAAATAGGGAAAAGGGTAAAATAGCGTCTGTAGCTTCGGGTTCGAGTAGTAATGGTAGTAGTAGTAGTAGTCGTAGGAGTAGGTGGAGGTCCAGCTAGTGTCGGCTGCTGGGAGAATTAGATCGGACTTGAGGCTGACTCCAAAAAGTGTCGTACAGCACTGAACCCAATCAAGCCGAATTTATCTGTCAGTGTGGTGAAAGACACAATGGCCCCGGCAAGCAAAGGTAGATATCGTCGTCTCGCCGAAACATACAACGACGACAGCCAAGATGCCGATGGAGGACATGCATGTGATTGTCATCAGAAAATCAAGGATTTGAGGAGAAGGCTCCTGGTCTGCATCATCTTGTGCTGCGCCCTTGCCATCTATATCGTCTGCCTCGGTGTGCGTTTGTATCCGAGACTCATACGGCCCATGGTTCCGTTGGGTGCCGATCCATGGGGCCTCGTTCCCTTCGGTAAGGGAACCATGACGTTGCGGCCTTTTTCCCACGGTTGGTACGCAGGCTGATTCTGGTATAGAGGTGGGCCAGCCAGCTTCGTGGCGGTCATTCTACAACGACTCACGAGACCCTTATTGGATTGACGAAGACACATTCGACAACCTGGATGACATCCGGCGCGCCGTCCGGCGTCTCAAGTGGCTGCAGAACTGTGAGACTGATATTCCATGAGCGTCAAGTCGTGGGCACCACAAGCTGGTTTGCTGACGCTTGCTTTCTTCGTGAAGCGACGAATATTCGTACAGGCGGCCGTACAACCAAATATCGTGATATGAACGGCAAAGAGGATGTGCTACCTCCGTACCACGGCTCGACGTCGACCGAGTTGTTCGGAATTCGCTCGTTTCATCAGATACACTGTATTGTAAGTTCGCTATCACAAGGTAGACAGTACATCGTTCCCGAGCAATGGGCTAACTCCACCAAGATTGTCATGGTCGAGGATTACGGGCACCGCCTGCACGGCGAATCTTCACATTGGACACCAGGCCACGTCATGCATTGCATTAACACGATGCGGCAGCTGACGCAATGCATGGCTGACGCCACCCCGATCTCTCTCATCAAAGGCTCAGAAAGACACCTGGGCGACGGCCAGCAGATGTTCTGCCGTGACTTCGATGGCCTCCGGCACTGGGCCAACGCCCCCGAGCGAGGCGTTCGCTACGCCATCACCTCGCCTCCAGGTGCTAAAGACGAGTATGAGGAGATCTGGCCTTACCCGGGGGAGTCGGATCCTCCGGCGGACCTGTGGTGAACCCGTCGCGTGCCCATTTTGCTCATTTGTGTCGGGTGGTAGGAAAACGAACGTCGAGTCAACGCAGGCCGCCAAGAAAGAAGGACGTTGCTTTCCCTTTGAAGGGTTACCGGGAACTAATCGTGGTCTCTCTCTCAATAGCAAAGGCAAAACCCTCCCAAGAGGATCTGATCTGAGCTTGATGAATCACTGTTATATATCGATGGCATTGGGGCAGGTCTGTTTTGGGTAGGGAAGCTCTTAGGAAGAATTCCTGCGTGTCTGCTCGTGGAAAAGAAGGGTTGTGTCAAGCACTGGTGTGTGAAACGCATTGAACTTTTCCAAAATAGCTCGACCTCTTGAAAGGTTCTTCGTAGGTACCACGACCAGTAATTAAAGTGCCTACACACAGGGGCAAAACACGTGTAGCGTAGAGCCTTAGTCTTGAGCAATGGACAACTTGCAACCGACAACTCCACACCAGATTATTGCATCCCGATCTCGAAAACTAGAAAATCATCAACGTCTTGGTCTTCTTGAAGCTTGGCAAGCCAACTATACAAAACTGTCATGCCACAACTAATTTCTCCGAGTAGAATCGCGCCTTACCTTACTTTCAATGCCATCCCGCTTCCAGCAGATCTAATACTTACGAGGAGACACTCCTCGCCTACTGCAGTAAGTATCAGAGGTGACACTGTGTACTTGGGTGAGCCTACAAGAGGCTGCTAAAATGTGCCGGACCTATAGGGAAGCTAGGTCCTGATTCCCAGGGAATGATACCCTGTGTGGGTTCGTGGATGGTCTTAGAGTTTGCGTGAAGGATAATAAACTAAAAAATCAAGAATAATTAATACTATTTGATTTAATTCTGTCTTATATCTTGTATATCTTCTTAGTATACATTATTACCCTATTCCCCTTCCCCTCTTTTCTTAATATTATATAAATAAATACTTAACCCCTACTCATTATAACTACTTATTCTACGTAAGAACACGCGATTCTTCCTTATCTTACTTAGTTCTTATTATTATATAACTTATAAAACTGTTTTCTATGTCTAGGAAGTTGTCTATCTTACTAGGTAGCTTGGTGTATATGTTGCGCCGCTTTAGCTTCTTACTAACTAGTAGAGCAACATCTTGTTTAGAGTTAAAAAAGGCTTTGACAGAATTGAGTATTAATATTACACTATTTATTTTGCATCCTTACAATAGCCTTGAAATCCATTTAAGCCACAGTAGTAGTCAAACTCGTCGCCACCCATATGCCATTTCCATGAAAAGCACGACGGTATTCCCACATGGGCATCCATAGCGTGCCAGTCCATGTGGCCTAGTTGTTTGTTACTAATAGTTCCATTGATGAGTCCTAAAGAGAGGGTTCTTACAGTCAGGGCATCTGTCCCATTGATTGTCTCCGGAATCTCGATGGCGGTAGCTTTCACATGCGTAGGTTGTAGCATTTGTATCGAATCTCCACTACTTAGTAGTAAGCTATGTTCCAGATAGAATTACACACGGGCGTACTTACGTAGGCATCTGTTTCTGCAGTTTTCCCATGGCGTAGTCCACAAGCACAAAAATTGTGCGGATCAGCTGAAATAAAATTAATACAAAATCTATGTGTGTTAGCTATATTCAAGTAAAGGCAAGCAAGGTCAGAGTGTCATACAAGCAACAAAGTCCAAGGAACTGTAAGAGCTTCATACTGATAATAGTAGAAGACTCTCCCTAGATAGCTTAATAGAAAGAAGTGTTGAATAGTTAGGATTGTGATAGTAATGTATTTGTTGATGTGATTATGATGCTTATTTGTGGGAAAATCCCTTCGGAACCACGGGTTTACCCCTATTTCTTGGATAGGATATCCTGGCCTAATTCTGGCCCTCTAATTAGTTAACTACCCTATCTCTTATTAAACGCGAAGTCCGCACAGGCCACAGGCTGCTGGAAAGGGGTAAGCGGGCTGGCAGAAACAGGGATCTAGATATAGCAAATGCAGGGAGTTATTTACGTCAGCAGCAAGTTAGGTGGCAAGGGTTAGGGTCCCATAGGTAGGTAGGTGTGTAGGTAGGTTCACCGCCTTCTACTATAGGATCAGCGTATGGCCTGTGCGCACTTCGTGCTTGATGAGAGGATACGGTAACCCTGTAAAGGGGGTCCAATTCACCGCATGTTCACCGCGTATTCGCCGCACGCACTTCGTGGTCCTTATCCCACCGGGCGCAAATGGACCCCGATGGGATAATAATTTGTCACATTTAATAGGACACTGAGTCAAGAGCACACCATAAACTTTTAGAGATGTAACCCCAATATATAGATGTTACACTAGTTCATCTTATTTCTTTTTTATATATTTTAGGATCTTGGAAACCTAGCGTTAAATACCCCAACCTATCCTTCATTTTCTAAGTCTAGTTATATAGGATTACATTCTGCTGTGTCCTAATATATAAAATTCAGATAAACCTACATCTGCTCTTCTATAATGCTTAACGTAGATAGTTGACCTGTGGGGTTGTATTCTTTTAATCCTTTGAAAGCCCTGCGACATGCGTCTACACTCTTTAATTACACTTCTGCTTAGTCGGTTTGCTACCACGTCTCCTGTCGTTCAAAGCCCTTCTGTTTTCCCTAGCGAAAGTTCTCTATCTGCAGACGACGAATTCAAGCCCGATTGGAACACCATCGAGATTGATTATAATGCAGCCTTGGAAAGGTTTGCTGAGGGCCCAACTCTAGTGGAGCGGCTTAACACGGAAGGCTCAAGTGATGTTGCCTATGGACTAGTGATTTCCGCTGCTGCGCAAGCTGCTTATGGACAAATAAAATCTTTAGTGAAGTGGAACAAGGTAATTCATTCTAGCCCAAACCTGGTTCTCGGTCTACCTACCGTGGCTAACAACATCGCTAAGGCCCGAAGAGATTTCACTCAGCTTACCACCCAAATCATGCTTGATCATAACCCAAATTCAACCCAAGCTATTGCTGCTATCTGTTATAATATGGAATATGATATCAAAGACCCAGATATGATGTATGGTCTGACTAGTCAAAAGATTTCTATCTGGCCAGCTAGCACCGAGTGAGTATCTTGTTTCTCCAAAGGTCATATTAAAGGTACACAAAAACTGAGGTGTTCAACAGTTACGACTGTTTTTATATAGGCAAGGGGAATACTTTCTGGTCCTGGGGTGACGGTGGTACAATCAATGTTAGTAAAGCCAACATCATATAGTCAGTCTCAACGTTCAACTGACTAGCTTCTAGCTATATACTCGGTGGTATGATGGACTCTGTAGATTTGATGACGAATCCGATTTGTACTGCTAGGTATATAGATGGGAATGGCATAGTGGTGGCATCACGCCTGGGTTCATAGTACAAGAGGGGTTGGGACGTGTTGCTCATCAGCCGTTGTTCGCGTCTCACAATAAATGACCTTTGGCCGCTCGGCCTCTTATGCCGGGTTGGTGTTTACTGGTCTCTCATGAGCTCTCTAGCACCTCCGATTCGATACAGTGAACACCATATTGAATCCAGGGCCAATACATCTCCTTGATCCAGAACACCAGGAACTGCAACACACAGACAATCTGATACACCTCCAACGGTTCACTCGTCGAGCCAATCATTTGGCTAGACCACTGTCAGGTGCCCGGGGTGGGGCCCCGGGGGGGCACTAGCGGTGGGGCCGCGTGCGGATAAACTACTATCCGCAGCACATAAAAGGGGAAAATCCCGCAAGGACTAAGGGCGAAGAGGAGGCAGATTGGAATAATCGTCACAATGGAACCCTAACTACACTATTCGTGGACTCCTCTACTCGGTGCGATCACAGCCTCTGACAACGACAATGTTTGCTATCTTATATATGTCTTGGAAAAAGGGATACAGGGTGTATGTCTATATACCCTTTACACAGTCGCACTTGGGGCAGAACGATACAAGATTGTCTTAGTTCCGTAGTAAATGGCAGGGGCCTGCGCTGGCGCTTTAGAAGTTGTCACAATGCCTTCACGACATTGTGCAGCCTTTAAGGGATCTAACTAGTGCTAGAACATCTATTAATCTAGACCTACCGCCTAGATCCACTATACTAACACATATTGTCAAATAGTAGGGATTATAATAATAATTATATTAGTTAGTTAATGTAGGTTTTTTTATTCTAGGAAAATCTATCTAGAAGCCACAGATTTACTCCTATACTAGGGTAAGAAATCCTAGATAAATCTAGACCCTCTAATTAGTTAGATAACCCTAAAATATAGGTCTATTTTACTACTTATTCCCTAAGTATTTACTGTAGAGTACTTATATATTATCTATAAATTTTTACTATATTTAATATACTTCCTTAGTACTAATTAGCTAGTCTATAAGTAATAGATCTATACTAAATATTATATATAGCTTTTTTATTAATTAACTATTAATTATCTTTTAATATTTTATACTTTTTTTTGTTTATTAGTAAAGCTTTACTTTATTATTAGCTAATTTATACTATTAATTTACTTTAAGGTATATATATTAGTTACTTATATTTAATTAATTTATAAAGGTAGTTATTAAATTATAAGAATTATAATAGTTAGATTAATTAGTTATATAATATATTCTATGTTCTAGGAAAATCCCTCTAGAAGCTATGAATTTCCTTTATTCTAGGGTAGGAAATCCTAGATAAATTTAGACCCTTTAATTAGTTAGATAGCCCTATAATATAGGTCTATTTTACTGCTTATTCCCTAAGTATTTACTATAGAGAACCTACATATTATCTATATATTTCTACTATATTTAATATACCCCCTTAGTACTAAATAAGTAGCCTATAAGTAATAGATCTATACTAAATATCTTATATATAGCCTTTCTATTAATTAACTATTAATTATTCTTTAATATTTTATACTTTTTTTTTCTTTATTTATTAATAAAGCTTTACTTTGTTATTAGCTAATTTATACTATTAATTTACCTTAAGGTATATATATTAGTTACTTATATTTAATTAATCTATAAAGATAGTAAATTATAATACACTAAGTGCTTTTATTAATTTATTAGCTATTAATTTAGTAGACTTCTTATTATTAGTAAAACTAAGGGATAGGTTAATATAGTTAACTATATATATTAGTAGTAATTAATAAATAATAGAGGTAACTATAGTTCTCTATTATATATAAAGAAAAAAAAGATAACTATTATAGGTTAGCTAGTTAAATAACTAACCTATTACTATAGTAAATCCTTAGTAGATCTATAGCTAATTATCTAAGGATTTACTAGTAATAAGTTATTAGGGTTAATCTAATAACTCTAATATTTATTTAGTAATAGTTAATATTATAACACTAGTAACTTTCTATAGTGCTAAAAATCCCTTATTATTTATATTTAAAAGAATAGCTAAAAATATAATAAAAACAAAAAGCTAAAAAGTATTTAATACTTTTTACTTATATAGTCTATTATATATAAGAAACTTATTTATTTATCTATATTTCTAACTACCTATTACTAACTAGCTTCTTTAATATATTATTTAGTAATAACTTTATAAATCTATTTACTAGGTTATAACTACTATAAATCTACTATATATTATAAATCTTATAGTGTTTATATAACTAATTAAGAGCTATAATATTTATTATAAGTTACTTTTCCTTTATAGTACTAAGCTTTATAAGGCACTTATAAAGTAAGTATAAGTTAGTATAAAGTATTATAGGTATTTATAGTAGCTTAAGGTAGTTAGTAAGTATTATAAGAGTAGTACTAATAATATAGGTAATATTAGCGTTAATAACTATTTTATAGACTTTAAAGGTAAGTATACTATATATAACTCTCTTGTACTTTATTAAGCTAAAGTAGATAATATTACTAGTTAACTTAAAGCTTTTACTATTAGTAGTAGGTTACTTAATAATTTATTTATTAGTAAGAACTATAATATAGCTAAGTTAAAAAGTAAAGTTATACTTATTTATAAATAAGCTATTAATAAATATAAAAAGCTTAGTAGTTATAAGGTTAATTAATAAGAATTATAAGCTATAGTTAAGGTTATTAATTTACTATTTAATTTAGTAGTTAAAAACCTTAATCTTTTTTACTATAGGTAATTAGTATTAAGTAGTAACTAAATAGTTAAAGTAAGCTTTAGGTTAATAAATAGAAGTAATATATATACTATAAGTATTAGAATATTAATACTAATAATTATATAACACCTAGTTAGTTAACTATAAATAATTTATAATTTAAGGTTAAAGAGTATAGACTAGTTATTTAGCCCTTAGTTATATTAAAAGAGGATTATACCTTCTAGTTAGCTAGAATAACTTAAGTTATACTTAAGTAGTATATAACTACTTTATATAATAATAGTAAAGTAGACTTATTTAGTTACCTAATAAGAAGTTAATTTACCCCTATGTTTTACTAAGTATATATATATATAAAGCCTATTTAACACTAATTAGTAGTTATATAGTAATTATAGATTAGTAAAAGTAAAAAGTTAAGCTATATTATATAAAACGTAGTTTATATAGTGTTTAACTATAGAAAGGCTAAAGAACTACTCCTTATTATAACTACTTATACTAAGATAAGTTATAATTTATATAAAGATTTAGTTTATATAGTGCTTAGCTATAAGAAGACTAAAAAACTACTTTTAAGATAACTACTTATACTACTTTTCTCTATATATAATAGAGAAAAAAAGACTATACCCTTCTTATATATATATAAAAAATAAGTAGTATACTACTATAAGTATATTACTTTTATTAACTAGATATTATAGAATTTAAAATAACTACTAATATATTAATATAGAATATATAAAGCTAAGAGAAAAAACCTACCTAAGAAGAATATATCTTTATCTATAAAGATATATTAAAAGGTAATAGTATTATAATTATAACCTAGATATCTTAAATACTACCTTTATACTAGACTAAATATTAAGATCTTACTAATAACTTATCCTAGAAAAAGATTATAATATATCTAGTGTATAAGATACACTAGATTATTTATATAAATCTAGAATAATACTAACTTAAAAGTATAATTATAATTAACTTTAAAGACTAGATAGCTAACTACTAGAAGTATATATATTATATATACTTTAAGAAGTTTATTAAGTAAATTATAAAAAGAGGTATCTTTATTAATACTAAGATAAAACCTAAAAATAAGTAAGTAGTTAACCTTATATAATAACTTTAAGAGTAATATTAAAAAAAGTCTAGTAGTTATATAATAAATATACTAATAACTACTATTAGAGATCCTTAAGCTACTATATAATAGAACCTAGCTAAGACACTAATAAAGTTAATTAAACTCTAGGATATACTAGTAGCTTAAAAGGCTAAAAAGCTTATTATATAAACAACCTTATATAGAGTATAACTTACCTAAGAGGTAAAACGTTTCCTAAGATCTTAAAGCTAAACTATACTTATACCCTAGAAAGATATTTATAACCTTTTACTAAAGTAAATAATTAATAATAGACTATATAAACCTTATATAATCTTTATTTTCTAAAAAGGCTAAAAAAAAGAAACTATACTAAAAAGCTATATAATATACTTTATAATAAGGCTAAAGTATTTATTAGTTTTTACTACTATCTCTAGATTATAAAGAACTAATACTATACTATTTTTCTAGATATCTTATTTAATAATATAAAGAAGTTTTACTTTTATTATATTAGAC
Organism: Colletotrichum navitas; assembly: GCF_030913465.1. Lineage (NCBI taxonomy): Eukaryota > Fungi > Ascomycota > Sordariomycetes > Glomerellales > Glomerellaceae > Colletotrichum > Colletotrichum navitas. The sequence continues at coordinate 108,492 of NW_026850661.1, forward strand.
TTATATAAAGGTAAAATAAGATATATACTATATTAGATATATACTTTAATACTAGTATTAACTATAGTCTTTATTAAACTAACTAGACTACTATATCTTTTATATAAGTTAAATAAAAGAATCTAGATAAGATACTAATAAAAGTACTAGAAGTATTACTAGATAAGTTACCTTTTATATAATAAGTACTTAGTTTAGGTTTCTAAGGGGAAATTATACTTTATATATAAGTTATATAGGTATACTAAGGTATTCTAGAGCTAAAAACTACTCTTAGTAATCTTAAGGTATATTATTTATATAAAGAGTTCTTTTTTAATCTTAAGGCTTCTTTATAAGTTACCTTAGATAAAAAAACTATATTATATAATATTAACTTTATAGACTAAAGGTATACTTTAAACTATAAAGATAAACTATAATAAAGACCTTTATATAATTAACTACCTTATTAACCTTTTAATAAAGAAAAAAATAATAAACTATTTTAACTAAGACTTTTTTATATAAATATACCTAAGAAGTGTTTTATATATAAGAAAAAAGAATACTAGTTAACTAACTATATAAAAAAGAATATAATTATATAAAGACCTAATATCTTTAGGTGTATAATATACTTACCTAAGATTTATATAAAGACTTTATAGCTTATCTCTTTAAAGTAAAAAAGAAAGCCTTATAAAAAGAAAAAGAAGAATAATAACTTATATAATAAAAATAATTCTTAGATAACTAAGAAGTCTCTTAGTATTTACTAACTTTAGCTTTTTTTATTATATAACTATAAAAATATATTCTTAGCTTTAAAGACTATTAAAGTAAGTTAATTCTTACTTAAGAACCCTTATTATATAATATACTAGGGAGAACTATAGAATACTAAAGTAGCTAAGTTTTTAACTATAAAAAGCCCTAAGTACTAGTATACTTAAGAAAAACCTATATATAAAGATCTCTTAGAACTTAAGTTTTACTTATATATAATTTAAAGTAAATAACTTTATAATATTAATAAGAACTATAAGGATAAAGACCTAGCTAGAAATAGTTAAGTATTATATCTTTAATACCTTAACCTTATTTTTATTTTTATTATATAATATAAATTAACTAGGTATATACTTTAATAATATTACTAATACTATTATATATAAGGATAAAATATATATACTTATTATATAAAAATAAAGATACTTTTTCTTTAACCTTAGTTATATAAAGGCTTTAACCTTCTTTACTAAAGAGTAGCTTTAAAGGCTTTATAGATAATTTAGACACCCTTATATAGATTAACTTTACTAGCTCTTAAAGAACACTAGATATAATAATATAAATATAATAATATTTAAAAGAATCTAGAAGTTTTATTATTATTACTAATTATATTACTTAATACTATAATATTTTAAGTTCTTTATTAAAAATAAAAGCTACTTTAACTATAAGATAGTTAAAAATATTATATAACTTAGAGATAAGAATACACTATATATTATTAATATAGAAATAAGTTTTTAAAGTACTATTTTCCTTAAATTACTGTCTATATAAGACACCTAGAATACTTTTCTAAAGTACTAGATAGCTATATATATAGGTCTACTAGACTATATTATATATAACCTAGGTATAAATTTTATATTAGAAAAGTTTAAGAATAATACTAAGATTATAGGTATATTATATAAAGAAATACTAGTAAAAGCCTACTAAGTAGTTAGTAAAGTAAAAAAAGTATAACGTATATGTATAGCAAGTGGCCTATTATAGTGAGTGGCCTAGTTCCTTATTGTATAGAAAACCTCCCTTTTTTAACTATTTTTTAAAAGTCTAAATCTTATCTAAAACTTATGTAACTCTGTATACAGGTGTTAATAAGAGTTAGAAAGTAGGAAAAAATACTCTAGAAATTATTATGTAACCCTAACCCTGTACTTTAATATTAAGCCTTATTGGTAGAGAGCGATAAAGAGTAATAAAGGAAAACAGGGTTAGAGTATAATAATAATTTCTATAGTATCTTTTTCTATAATTTAACTCTTATCGTTATATAATACAGAAGACTAGACCTTTTTTATTTATAGATTCGCTTTTTAAAAAATAGTTAAAAAAGGGGGGTTTTCTATACAATAAGGAACTAGGCCACTCGCTATAATAGGCCACTTACTATACATATACGTTATATATTTTTATAATATATATATAATATTTTTTATAAAGAACTTAGCTATAATATAAATAAAGAGGTAATTCTCTAGATAGCTATAAAGGCCTTAAAGAATACTATTAGCCTATAAGGAATTATATTAACCTTTTTTATCTTTAAGATATACCTAAGGATTAATAAAGACTTACTTTTATTATATAATATTACCTAAAGGGCTAAAGTAATTTAGACAGCTATAAAAATACTATAAGGTATTTATATAAAAGTAAAAATTAACTATATAATTAACACTAGAAATAGCCTAAACCTCTAGGCTATACTATTACTTTTTATTTAAAGTAAAGTCCTAGTATAAAAAGAAAACAAAGAATAAATAGGCCTATATAAAATCTAAGGTATTAAAGAATATATAATTACTATTAATATAGTAAATAGTTTTACTTAGTTTTATATAATATATATTAAGCTTTATTATAAAGAACTAACTTTTAATAACCTTTTAGATAATAATATTACTTAACTAACTTTATAGAAATAACCTAGATAAAGAAAAAGGCTAAAGAAAAGTTAATAAAGGCCTATATAAAGGTCCTAAAGAATATTCTTAACCTAAAAAGAAAAAGATTACTATAACCTTACTATTAAGCTTTATCTTAATAATATTATTATAACTCTAAGAGCTTTATATAAAGAGTTAGATAAAGTTAAGATTAATTCCTTAATAAGATAAAGTATTTTAAAGGTTATATAATATAACCTAAAAGACTACTAAGGTATCTATATCTATAGAATATATATAGTATAAAAGGTAAAGAACCTTAATAATAAACTATATAAGAAATCTAGGCTAGTTATATAAAGGTTTAGTAATAAAAAGAAGAAATTACTTCTTACTTAAGTACTAACTATCTAAAGGATAAGCTAATACCTTATACTAGCTTTAGGCCTAATACTTATATAAGACTATAAGTACTAAAGGAAGCTAAGAGATATTACCTAAGTATATACTTAATCTAAGGACCCCTTAGTAAAATAATCCTTATATAACTACTAAAGAAGTTAAAAAGATAATACCTAGAAGATATACTTCTTTAGGTAGTTTTACTATTATATAGTCTTATAAAGTTAGGCCTATACTAGTATAAGACCTATATTAAATACTATAAGAAGAAGTTAAAGATAACCTAGTCTATATATAATCTATATCTTTTATATACTATAAATAAAGATAACTTTAGAATTATAGTTATATAAACTAATAATACTTTTTTATTTATAACTATATAACTTTTAACTAAGGAAAAAGAGAAGTTATTAAAGAAAAGAATTTATATAAAGCTAAAGACTATCTTATCTCTAGGAACTTAGGCTAATTTTAATAGTAAATATATTTATATATATAATAATAGTAATATTACTTTTACCTAGAAAAGTTAAGTAAATTAACTATAGTTAGTTAATAAGACTTTAAATAATTCTCTTTAGTAATATATTTCTTAAAGAGTTAAAAGAGTATATATTACCTTTATTTATTAACTAAAGGTATTATATAATCTAGTAATTACTACTTAGACTAAAAGAGATACCCCTTAGGTAATTAAGGACCTAAATATATAAATTAAATAGTAAGTAAATAACCTAGAGAAAAGACTTACTTATATACCTTTTTTTTTTACTTATATAAAAATATATATTTTTACTAATAGATTATTTACTAATAATATAGACTTAATATTATAACTTAGTTTTATTATTATACTAGTAAAGGAAGTTACTTATATAAAGACTAACTTTAAAATCTAAGGTAATATTATCTATTAGAGCTTTACTAAATATAAAAAAGTTATATAAAGTGTACTTATAAGTAAGCTCTATAGTATAATAATAGGTTTTAATAGTAGAATTATATTAAGTATAATACTTAATAAGATCCTTTATATATTTAATATTCTAAGGATTCTAGTTATTATATATTTAGACTTTTATTTACTATATAAATACCTTATATAATTAAGAATAATAAATAAAAAGTGACTTATATTTAATATTATAAGCCTATATAAATTATATAAAAAGAAAAAGATTTTAAAGATTAAATAGATTAATAAAAAAGATAACCTAGTAGATACACTTACTAAGAAATTACTAAACTTTAGCTTTAAAAAGCTAGTAAATATAAATATACTAAAGATTTAAATTAAAGTATATATTAAATAAATTAAGAAGACTAATTTATAATTAATTTATATAAGGTATTAGCCTTTATACTATAAAAAGGTATTATTTAACTCTAAAACCCTAATATATATGTTATATATTAAATAGGCTTTATATATATATATACTTAGTAAAACATAGGGGTAAATTAACTTCTTATTAGGTAACTAAATAGGTCTACTTTACTATTATTATATAAAGTAGTTATATACTACTTAAGTATAACTTAAGTTATTCTAGCTAACTAAAAGGTATAATCCCCTCTTAATATAACTAAAGGCTAAATAACTAGTCTATGCCCTTTAACCTTAAATTATAAACTATTTATAGTTAACTAACTAGGTGTTATATAATTATTAGTATTAATATTCTAATATTATATATATTTTAAACTTAACTAGACTAAAGACCTTAATTATAACTAAAGTATATAAATCTACTATATAAGAAAATATATTTCTACTAGGTTATAAAGAGTATATAAACCTTTTATATTTACTTATTACTTGGCTTATATAAAAAAAATACACCTTAGACCTAATCCTAATTAAGGATTAATAGCCTAGCACTAAAGCTAAGGAAAAAGCCTTTCTCTTTAACACTTTTTCTTAAATACTTCTTTAGTGTATAAGGGTTTTAGCCCTTAGAGACTAATACTTTCTTATAGTTACCTTAACTATTACTACTATTACTAGAATTACTACTATTATTACCTAAAGAAATCTCTCTTTAGCTATAGTAACTATATTAAGCTTTATAGCTTATTTAAATATACTTACTATATACTTTTTTTAATAGTTATTAAGGTAATAGTAGATAGTAAAGTAATAAAGTATATTATTTATATACTTTTAAGGGTAAGCCTATATAAGTTAGCTATAGGACTAAATAAGTATTATATAAAAATAGCCTTTATATTAAATTACTTTAGTAATAAACTCTTAGATAAAAGTATTAGTATTAAGAGAAATAGTAATATTATATAAAGGTATATTAATTACCTTTTGTTTTTTATTTTAAAAGTTTAAGAAAAGTTAGTATATATAAACTATAATTAAGAAGAAAGAACCTTATATATTAATAGTAAAGGCTAAAAGAAAAGTATAGTTTTAAGTATTACTTATTAAAATATAAAGCTAGGTTATACTATTCTAGTCTTATTAAACCCTAAGAGAACTAATAACTAAAGGCTAAAGGCTAAGCTAGGCTATTATAATATATAAAAAGATTCTATTATAAATTAGTAAAGTTAATAATAATAAGAAAAAGAAAATATATAGAAAGTAATAAATAATTAATAAGTTAAAAGAAAAAAAGGAGTTATTAATTAATTAATATATAAAAGAGATAAAGAACAGGAAGTAGTAAAGTTACTATACTAGTAAGGTTTTATATATTATTTATTATTATTAAAACAGTATAATAAAGAAAAAAAGAAAAAAAGAAAAAAAAGTAAAAAGTAAAAGGTATTTATATAGGAGAAGTTAAGGCTACTAATTATATAAAAAGAAAAGAAGGTATATAAATATAAAGTAAAGAAAAAAGTAAAGGTAAAGTAAAAACTTATTATATAAGTAAAGAATAATTTAAAAATAACTAAATAGAGAGGTATATATAAAAGAATAGATTTAATTAGCTTAGCAAGTATTACCTTATATTTACTTTTAGAAAAGATATATTTAAAGTTTATTTTTTAATTAAATAACTTTATATATAATAGTAGGCTATTAAAAGTAAAGTTATTATAAGAACTAATTTAGACTATCTAATTAGTTAATATAAGGGTGTATATAATTATAAAAGAAGAAAAGTAAGTATTAAAATATTAATACTAATAATTATATAATACCTAGTTAGTTAACTATAAATAATTTATAATTTAAGATTAAAGGGTATAAACTAGTTATTTAGCCCTTAGTTATATTAAGAGGGGATTATCCCTTTTAGTTAGCTAGAATAACTTAAGTTATACTTAAGTAGTATATAACTACTTTATATAATAATAGTAGAGTAGACCTATTTAGTTACCTAATAAAAAGTTAATTTACCCCTATGTTTTACTAAGTATATATATATAAAGCCTATTTAATAATAAGTATATTACTAAATATAATCTTACTAAACTATAGGTAATTTCTTATTAATAAGTTAAACTTTTTACTTTAGCCTTTTTAGTAAAAAGTAAGCTTACTATTAGTAGTAATAAATAATATACTACTATTAAAGGTAATAAAGTTATTTACTATAAGTAACTACTAAGGTCTTCTTATAAAAGTTACTTTTTTAAGCTTCTTTTTTTTATAGGTAAAGAATTTACTGTCTATATAGCTAATTATATTATCTATTTATATACTAATTAACCTAAAGTTACTATTATTAAGTAATAATATTAATAAGTAAAGATTTAAGGTTAATAAACTTATCTAGAGATTCTTTTATAATAGTAGTTATATATTACCTACTAGTAGGTTTTTACCTTTATAATACTATATAGTAGCTTAATTACTATTATTATTATATTTACTAAGTAGAAATAGTAAACTTATATAGGTAGGTAAATAAGAATAATATAATTTAATAGTATTACTAATTAAGTATATACTTAGGTAATATTATATAACTAAAGAAGAAATCTACGTTAAAGTAGTAAAAAGGTAAAAGTAAAGATTAATTACTAGGTTATTTACTAAATAATAAGTAACTATATAAGGATTATTTCTTTACTATTATCTATATAGCCTTAGATAATAAGCTATAATTTCTTATAAGGCTACTTATTTTTACCTTTTACTTTATAGACTATATATAATTTAAATATATAGGTGTTACTATAGGCTTTCTTATTATATATAATAATATAAAATATACTATAGTTAATAAAGGCTTTTACTTCTACCTTATTAGATTTTTTAAAGGGTTTACTAGGTGTAGTAATAATCTTTTTCTTATATAGTTTAATAGTAAGTATATAGTCTATCTCTTCTTTTATAGTTAAAAACACTATAGTAATAGTAAAGTATATCTTTATAAAGAATATAAGTATTAAGTTCTTTTATAGGTAACTATAGTATCTTTATAGTAGTTTATTATTAATAATAATAGTATTATATACTTCTTTTTAGCTTTAGGTATCTCTATAAGATATTCTTATACTAGTATAAAGTATATAGGATTATCTTTTACTTATATAAAGTAACTAATAAGCTTATTTAATATAAAAAGGTCTAGTTAACTTTCCTTTATATAGTAAGGTTTTACTATAGTTATCTTAAAGTTATATAGGCTATAAAATAAATTAATAGTATAAGTAGTACTATTATTAGTAATAAAGTAAAATAGGCCTTACTAGCTATATTTCTTATACTATATATAGATAAAAGATTAAAGAGGTAAGGCTATAGTATTAGTTAAATCTAGGCTATTATATATAGCTAGTGCTTTATAAAGCTATTACTTTATATAGATCTAGTCTACTATAGTTATTACTTTCTTAATTCTCTTAGTATATTATATAGTAGTTATAGTATATAGTAAATTATTAGTTATCTAAGGGTATATACTAAATATAAAGAGAGTTAAGATAAGGCTATCTAGGCTAGTAGTATTATTAATTACTTTAATAGTAAGTTAAAAAGTAACTTTAGGTTTAGTACTAGTTTCTTTATAAATAATTTTATAGACTTAGTAAAAAGGTATATAATAGTACTTAACTTTACTAATACTATAATAAGCTTTAATAAGTACTTCTTTTACTTTAATAAATAACCTATAGGTAGTATATTTAAACTTACTAAAGTAAAAATTTAAGCTAGCGTTAGTTATTATTTAATTAGGTAGGCTAAGATATATATTAATCTAGTATATTTATAGTACCTTATATATATACTCTATAGTAATAAATTATAAGAATCTTACTATATTAAATACTATTACTATATTAACTATATAAAGTACTAGTTTATTACTATTAAGATATATTATATTAATAAGGATCTTATAGTTAAACTTATTATTATTATATAGTATAAACTTAAAGTAACTAGAGGCTTTAAAATATAGTTAGTAATAG